>NC_044068.1:18843080-18845580 GCF_902167405.1 Gadus morhua
CCGCATGAGCCAATGACCATAAAAGGCATTTAGGGTGATGGCTAAAACATGGACTTGGCATGAGATGTGCTCAACGCACTAATGCATGTTTACACACATACCCACACACGCATACACGCACGCACACACACGCGCACACACATTAATGCACATAAAGTAAAATAACTAAGGGGCAAACACACACACACATGCAAGGTGTGTCAGGGCATTTGGAGGTCAGATGAGTCCCCTTTGTCTGTGTATTAGCTGTCGTTTATCATCTGGTTGCACGCCCTCTGTACACTCAAAGTTAACTGTCCCATGGCTCGAGACCATACTTAATGAGGTTTGCCTATATTGTAATTAAAGTCAGTGCAGTTAAAGTCACCTTATGTCATGGGTGGGCTTACAAGTCCGCTCTGGGTTCATTACAGAGACACCATTTGGGGATCCCTTCCCTCACGTTTATTTGCGGTCTGTATTTATTTTTCAGTGTTGAGAGCAATCATATTGTTCTGGGCCTATCTCCTCTGGGAAACACTTGTAAAAGTGTTCCTGCAGGGCTTGGACGAGGACCCCTCCCTGTGGTGACACTCAGGTCATCCTCCTCCATGATCCACCCAGAGAGGGAAACATACCAGTCTCACCCAACATACCAGTCTCACCCAACATACCAGTCTCACCCGTTTCACCTCACCAGGTCAATCTGCTGAATGCTACATTCTATCGTTCTGAGACCACATGCTTGTTCTCAACTTGTAATGACATATAAAGTCTGTCCTGTTTGGCAAATTGGTTGATTGACAGATGCTTGTAATCACATCAGGGGTTGCGCACGGACAAAGAACGTTGCTGAAACATTTAGTGGCGTTATATAATTTCTAAACTAAATAATATTTTATATTAGTTATGGTTAAATAGCCTTATTCTAATTGCTAAGGCTGGCCCTGGTCTGAACACTGAATCTGAAAGACTAATAGAGCTCAGGTCAAGTTTCCTTCCTCCTGACTAAGTAGTATTGAAACAGAGACTCTGCGTTTGCCATTTTTGTTTTCGTAATACGTGAACAATCGTTTAAACAGGGATCTTTTTACCAGAAGCTCTACGCCAAGAGATTTATCTCACTGATTTAACCGACAAGGTCGGTTAGCTGTATATCCTGTAATATATAGCCTCACGCCTGGCCTCCCCCCCATCATGAACCATGTTTCTCTTTCTGTTTCCACAAGCCATTCCAACATGGATGTCGTTTAGTCAGATAACAGCTCCAGACTCTGACTTCCTCCAGTGAAAAGACAAAACTGTTTGCACAACTATTTGAGACTATAGAAGTTAGCCATTGACTCGACAACATGCAGCAGGTGGGCTTTAACATCTCATCTGTGGTGAGACGACAATTGTCCAGGTGTATGCACAAGCACCCACACACACACACACACTACTCCAATGCGTAAACATGCACTTCTGAGCATATTGCTATCATGCCCTCGGGACTCGGGAAGTTGTGTGTGGAAGGTAGCAGGTGCTTGATTGTTTGTGTTTGTGTGTGTGTGTGTGTGTGTGTGTGTGTGTGTGTGTGTGTGTGTGTGTGTGTGTGTGTGTGTGTGTGTGTGTGTGTGTACGTGTGTGTGTGCATTTGTGTGTGTGTGTACGTGGGTGTGTGTGTTTACGTGTGTGTGTGTGTGTGTGTGTGTGTGTGTGTGTGTGCATTTGTGTGTGCATTTGTGTGTGTGTACGTGTGTGTACGTGTCTGTCTGTGTGTGTGTGTGTGTGTGTGTTCTTGTACTTCCCAAAGCTCTGGGATGAGCTACAGGCAGAAGGGAGAGAGATGGGGTCTGCTGATGCCTCCAGGAACTAGAGTGTGTTTGTTTGTGTGTGTGTGTGTGTGTGTGTGTGTGTGTGTGTGTGTGTGTGTGTGTGTGTGTGTGTGTGTGTGTGTGTGTGTGTGTGTGTGTGTGTGTGTGTGTGTGTGTGTGTGTGTGTGTGTGTGAGGGGGGTGTCTCCTGGTCCCTCAGGCTCGGGGCTCTCATGCTCGCTAGTGGGCCAGAACTAACAGCCTTCTCACGGTCTCCTGCGCTGGGCTGATGAGCAGGGGCTGGAGCACCGCCCGGACAGCAGGCCACATGTTAAACCTGTGAGTCTGTGTGGGAGGATGTCTGTGTGTTTGTGTGTGTGTGTGTGTGTGTGTGTATGTATATGTATGTGTGTGCGTGTGTTCTTGTTTGTGCGTGATTGTGTGTCAGTACCTTTGACTACATGAACATTGCGTGTGTGTGAGTGTGTGTGTGAGTATGTATGTGTATGTGTCTGTTTGTGTGTGTGTATGTGTGTGTGTGTGTTTGTGTATCTATGAATTCTGTGAGTATGTGTGTATCTACTGTATTGGTGAATGTGTATGATTGCGTGTGCATGTGTGCCTCAGTGTATTAATATGAGGGGCCGCCTGGGACAGAATTCATACTTGGTCTTACACACACTATTATACTCTCTCACATACACTATAATACTCTCTCACATACAC
>NC_044068.1:18853080-18855580 GCF_902167405.1 Gadus morhua
ACACACACACACACACACACACACACACACACACACACACACACACACACACACACACACATGCGCACACACACACACGCACACGAGCACACACACACACACACTTTTCTTCAAAAGAGCAGTGGGGACAAGTCTCTTGCTCTCACACACTCCTTCTTCCACAAAGGCTCACTCGGTCCCCTGCGTCTCCACGGCACCTACGCACAAACCCCTCCAAGGGCCCCCATTGTCTCAGGGACACCTGACCCAACACGTGTCCCTTTGTGTGTGTGTGTGTGTGTGTGTGTGTGTGTGTGTGTGTGTGAGAGGAGGGAGAGAAAGGTAGATAGAGATAGGGAGTACGATTATGGGTGTGTCTGAGTTTGCCTCTCTTTCTCTCTGTCTGTGTGTGTGTGTGTGTGTGTGTGTGTGTGTGTGTGTGTGTGTGTGTGTGTGTGTGTGTGTGTGTGTGTGTGTGTGTGTGTGTGTGTGTGTGTGTGTGTGTGTGTGTGTGTGTGTGTGTGTCTGTGTATACTGCTGCCAGTAGAGTGATGGATGGGCTTCTCATACATCATCCCTAAAGCAGCATGTCAGCTCCTCAATATGTCCTTCGTCCTCCCTCTGTCTCTCTCCCTCTCTTCCTCTATCTCACTGTCTCACTGTCTCTGTGTCTCTCTTTCTATAGGGAACATTGAACCTCTCCTCTCAGTCTCTTCTGTCCCCACTTTTAGCGGCCGCCGCCTCATTTCAGCCATCGGCTGCTAATCGTCTTCTCAGTGCCCACTCTACATCAAAGAGATGTCCTGGTATGTTGACCTTTTGTGGACACATTCTGCAGACATATACACCATACACCAAACACTTTCATCTGAAGGGATTTACAACAACAAGAAAGAGCCAAGTGCCAAAATTGCAGGAGAAACCAAATTCAGAAAAAGAAATTGGATGAAATGACGATACACAATATAGCATAGTGAGGAGAATGTCAAAGAGTGGCGGTTTGAAACATGCCCTGAGTGTGTGGGAGTGGGGGGCCAGACTCGACCCAGACCTCTATGGGGGATGGGGATTTTCTGGTCAGTGATGAGCTGATTGATTCCACATGAACCCCCTCCAGGTCCCACACTCAATGGAACCCCTAAAGACAACACCGGCGCAGCAGCCTTTGAAAATAGACACTGGTGTGTCTCTGTCATCCCCCGCTCTCCTCGTGGGCCCCACAGTGAGATGAGAAAGAAGAAGAGAGGGACAGGGGGAGAGCGGGAGAGAGAGAGAGAGAGAGAGAGAGAGAGAGAGAGAGAGAGAGAGAGAGAGAGAGAGAGAGAGAGAGAGAGAGAGAGAGAGAGGGGGAGAGAGAGAGAGAGAGAGAGAAGGTAAAACAGCGAGCGAGTAAGAAGAGGCCAGTGGAGGATCATCTCACACATCAGGAGGCCCTGGTGAATGATGGCCTGGGGGGTCAGAGGTCAAATGGCCCAGTCAGGAAGTGAAAGGGACTTGAAGTGACCATTATCTGTGGAAACCATACCCGTTAATGGGGCAGACATCCATTTAACCTGGAGTAGAAGAAGAAGAAGGAACGGAAGAAGAGGATGTGGGAGGTCACCTGACCTGCTGATATGAATGACCATATGTCAGGGGTCAAGAAATCTGTATAAAGCAGAGGTTCCCAACCTTTATGGTACGCGACCCAATGTCTGGTCTGTTTCAACACATTTGTGTCACAAATGTCGGTCAGTAAATTGCTCTAATATATAAATAATATAAATATTGCCCAGTGAATGTATGCATTCGCTAATTGCGTAGTAGTTCCCTTGTGATTATGAATCATTGTTTGCATACGTGCAGGGCCTTCAGGATGCTTTTAAAGTCTTTTTTTAAAAAATGTGTATATTCAAGTGATTCCAGTTGTGGCAACCCTGGTGTGAGGTCCAGCGCTACACACGCCAGCCAGTCAGACCTTCGTCCAGCGCCCGCAAACATAAGCCCAGCGCAGAACGTAAACCTGATTAGGTCTTTATTGCTCTGGACGTGTTCCAGAAGGTGGGCCAGATGGCACACATACACACACGCATACACACACACCCCCAGCGACAGACACACTCACATACACACACACACATATGCTTGACACACACCCCCAGCCACAGACAGACACACACACACACACACACACACACACACACACACACACACACACACACACACACACACACACACACACACACACACACACACACACACACACACACACACACACTCCAGTTCCTGGAGGCAGCATCCGACACACTAGGGTCTCTGGCCCCGGACATCAGGGGGAGGGGGGGATATGGGAACCGCCGGGATGTAACCGGATCAAGGCTTTCACACCTCGGAGGTTGGATGATTCCAGCTGCCCTGGCCAAACTGCCCTGGCTCCACCCCCCTCCTCCACCCCAACAGAAAGGCGGAGCAGGGAGGGGGCAGGGCTGCAGATTCCACCCTGGACACCTTCAGGATATAAAGGTCACATGACCAGAGGTTG
>NC_044068.1:18865580-18878080 GCF_902167405.1 Gadus morhua
CACCGGATATGTCCCTAGCAGGCTCCGGTAGGTCTGAGGGCACTGCTGGGGATGGGAGGGGCCTCTCCTTCCATAGAAGGCCGATTGGACGGTGATGGTGGTGCGCGCTGGGCAGCGGACGGACAGGAAGTCCCCGTCGCAGGCTTGCTCTGTGTAGTTCCTCAGCACTTTGGACAGGTAACCTAGGGGATGGATGATAGGGATTGACAACTCACTGAGGCAAATTAATCAAAACTATGCATAAACTTACATTCACACACCGACGTCGGAGTCAACCTCGCAGGGCGACAGCCAGTTCGGCAGGATCAGTCAGGCTGAGGAGTCATGCTCAGTGGCACCTCGACACTTGGAGGAGGCGGGGATCGAACTATTAACTCTCTAACTATTACCTACCAACCGGTTACCAGTCCACCCGCTCTTCCTCCTGAGCTACATGCCGCCCCAAAGTTTTTTAATTTGCCACATTTAAGTGCTAATCGATTTGGTCTTCCCTTATCGTGGATGGGTTTCAGTCATTCTCAACATCATCCATTTCAAAGGGACATGAAAATGTTACATGAACTATTGAACTTTAGCACAAACACAGACTGCATACAGAAGGTGTTTTTCAGCATATTATCCACGTTTCTTGTTTTGTTGTCAGCTATCTTTGAGGACACACGTAGCATCAGAAGGACGTTGTGGAAGTGTACAGGCTCTTCTGCGGCCCATTGGTAGCGCTGCAGAGACACAGGCTGTGACGGACGCACAGACATTCACTCAAAAAGGGCCCCCGAATCAGCTTAAGCTCCCAAGCACTCGGCTCAGAGGTGGGTGTCGAGTGTCCTCAGACATTGCTGGAGAACACGAGATCCGCCCTGGGACACATGTTTCGGCCTGGGCAGCATGTCGAAGGGCTTCTGATGTGGGCGTGTATGTGTGTGAAAGAAACACAAACCAAGTGCAGATCGTCCAGGTTGAACTCACCCATGAAGATGAGTTAAAAAAAAGTATTCCAAAAATGGAGGAACCACGACCCCTTATTTTCTCTTTTCCTTTTTTCTTTGACCATTCCTCATTGAGATCCAGCCAGGCAGGCAGGCAGTCAGTCAGCGTGTCTGTTGGTGGGTCAGTCAGTAAAGCGAGCTGAGCCCCATCACAAAGCCACCATTAACATTCCATCCAGGGAGGAAGTAAAGATAAAGGAGAAGGCTAATTTCTTTCTTTTCCTTTGGACTGTAATGTGTTTTTTTTTTTTTTTTCAAGACCAGAGGACCCTTCAAGACAAGGGGAGACCTCCTTGCCAGAACATTTGCTTTCACTTTCCTTGTCTTTTACTAAGCCTTGTTGAAACTCAGTTCACATGTTTCATGTCTTCAATGTTTGGTGATGAATCAGGGTACACTGTGTCATCTGCACTAATCCCAGCAGCTGATGTGATAGATTGCGTACCCTTCTATAATCAAATTGAAAAAAGCAAGCTCTACTTCCTGTCTAAGTGCTCCGCAAACACATTAACAGACCGTCGACACACACACACTCGCTATAACACTCACTCGCAGAGCGGCTGTGCGTGCTGGAGTGGAATTAGATTTATTTGATGAAGCACAATGACATCCCAAAGGCAGAAAAAGCAACACACGCTATTTTTTTTACCTTGGCCGCATTTAAGAGCATGGGCGGGAAAGGGGAGTTCGAAAGGTCAGCTCCACTCCAGCAATTGATCTTTATTAAAACGCCATTGTTTGCAGTCCTGGCTGTGATGCGGACTAGAGAGGACATGCACTTCTATTAACCCGTCCATCAAATATCACTAAGTTGTCAATGTATTTCTATTTCATTTGCACTTTGGACTAGAGTGTACATGCACTGCTACTGAGAAGATATTCATCTAAACTATTTGAGGAATTGCTCCCTGCGATGCGTATGGAATGCTTATGAATGCAAATCCCATTTGCCATTTGTTTGATTTATTACTTCTCTGATACGCATTGCTATTTAATGCTAGTATTCAGGCATATTATTTTGAATGCAAATGTATCATCAGTGAGTGGTTCCAACTGGTATGTCGAAAATAACCATTTTGAGGCAACCATTTCCTTTTACAGGGTTCAAACTAAAGTCAAAAACAAAGATACAACTCCATTGTTTTGAATGGTGAATGAGCATTCTCTCTTTGATATTAGCTTTGACTGTGAGACCCACAGAGTTCTCTGCCTCCCACTGATCTCAGACCAGTCACATTCCACAGAGGGCCAGAGGGAACTTGGCACTCTCCCTCATGGCGGTGGCGAGACCACACACACACACACACACACACAAACACACACACACACGCGGTCCGCCTGCACTCCAGTCAACCCCGCTTTCTGGGGGTGTCATTTGTTTGTTGTGAGGTTATTTTTTTGGACGGTGAAACCATAGCAACGGGCGTGTAGAGGTATGGGAGGGGAGGAAACGGAGAAGACTGATGTTAAATGGCTTCAGGGCAGGCCTTTAGAAGAGGGGTCTGGAGGCGAGGCTGTAGGGGAGTGGATAGATGGGCCTTCTTGGAGAACAGGGTATGGGAGAAGGATCCTTGAGAACGGTTCAAGAGCCCAAAACACACTAGACACCTCCTGAGAAAAGGAAAGGCAATGTGGGTAAACGCATTCAGATTATCTCACAGGGCCCGGAGGGGTTTCCTTAAGAAGCCCTATTTGTTTCTTCTGTTCTCTCGTCAGCCCAACCTCTCTATCTCTCGCTCTTCCGCTCTCCCTTTCCCACTCCCTCTCCCTCTATCCAAATCTTCTTTCCTTTTTCCCTCCTATGTTTGATTCTCACTCTAACCCTTCCACAGTGTCCCCGGCCTCCCCTCCATCCCCCCACCCGCCCACTCCTCTCTACCCATCCTACCTCTACAGTGCCAGCCATCATGCAGAGTAAAGGCACCTGGATAAACCTTCTGGTCAATGACAGCTGTCCCTCAGAGACAACGGCTGAACAATGACTGGTAAATTAGCAATCTCTCTCTCTCCCTCTCCCTCTCTCTCTCTCTCTCTCTCTCTCTCTCTCTCTCTCTCTCTCTCTCTCTCTCTCTCTCTCTCTCTCTCTCTCTCTCTCTCTCTCTCTCTCTCTCTCTCTCTCTCTCTCTCTCTCTCTCTCCACTTCCTTTTTCCTGTGCCTTTCAGGCAAGGCCCTGAGTCATTGCTTAACTAGCGCTCTTCCCTTTCAATTGAAAAAAGCAACCTTCTATTGTTGTTTGTTTGCTATTGTGTCTGCCTGGTTTGTTTATTTGGTCAGTAAAGGAGCCAGTTTCGGTTGAAGTGCTGTTCAAGTTCTAACAGGCGGTGTGTCCTTTCAGGAACTGGAATTGATTTTCAGTTTTCCATTGTCCATCTTGTGTCCGTATAACAATGTGTCGCTAACCGGGACAGCTTCCCCTTATTGTTAAGTCAGGTAGCTGCACCGAGGCTTTCTTCAAAGTTAAACTTTCAGACAGATCCTCATGAAATATTACATTACCAAGCAGAAATAAAAGGGGGTTCAACATCTTGCTCCGTGATGCACACAGGTAACCTCCAGACATCGGAGTTCACAAAGAACATCAAACACCCTCTCCGAGACTATTCTGCCTTCATTTTATCTGCCAAACTGTCTTCTCTTTATTTTAGTTTATCTTCTTTCTTCCACAGTGGAGGCGCGGTCCGGACCTCCCCTCCGTGTCCTTTCCGATGCCGGTAGTCTACTCCTGCCCACACATCCGCCGACCACACCAGGCCGCCCCAGGTGATCCCGTAGCCTTTGGTAAAAGCTTGGCGCCTTGCTGGCAATTAGCATTAATCATTAGTAGTCACATGACCCCTGGCGCTGAAGAGGGGTCAGGTAGGAAGGGAGATTAGCGCCGGGCCGCGGTGCTGTGTCAACATGATGGGGAGACAGCTGCCCTATCAGGGGAGGATTTCCTCCCTGGGCGTCAGTGATTAGATAAAGAAAAAGCACACAAAAAGCCCCGGCAGGTTGCATAACAAAGCCCAAAGTCCACCTCTCAGTGTCGACACGACGCAGATGTGTGCGTGTGTGTGCTGTTGATGTGGCCGTGGGAGACGTTTACCGTCCCAATTCATACCTCGCCAGTTAAAGGTCCCATGGCATGAAAATCTCACTTTATGAGGTTTTCTAACATAGATATGAGTTCCCCTAGCCTGCCTATGGTCCTCCAGCGGCTAAAACTTATGTTCGGTGTAAAACAAGCACTAGGTATTCTGCCCGCTTTTGAAGAAAACGGAGGCTCAAGCGCGCTGATTTGGAATGTGGTCCCATATGTCGTCATAAAGGATCTAAGCCCCTCCCCTTCTCTGCCTTGTCCGCCCAGAGAATTTGGCCTGCCAATTAGACGCGACCGTGCAAGCGTCACGTGTGTGTGTGTGACTACATACACTGTAACGCAAGAGTTTGCTGTTGGTGTTGTGGCGCATAACACGCCGGTTCTTTGATGTCTCTTGTATTTCCACAACGAGACTTGGTTCAGTCTACATCAGATTGATGTGGACGTGGAAGAACCAGAGACGTCGGAGAATCCGACACGGTCGTTTGTGATTCATAATATCGCCTGGAGGCTCACACAGCTTTTGGCCGTGATAATATGTATTATATGATATAGATATCTATGTATTTTATGATATTATTTAGATATAGAGCTCCAGGACTCCCGTGTGTTCTAGAATATTTACAGAACACGGCTGAAGGCTGTGTGGGCCTCGCCATTGCGAAACATCCACTGTAAACAGAGCGCGAGGTACCGTGGCTGCAAGCTGCTCAGGGCCACACCCCCACCCTCCTCCTTGACCCTCCTCCTCGACCCGCCTCTCTCCTCCTCATTTGCATTAAAGCTACAGACACCGAAACGGCGCGTTTGGGGAAAGCTCAATGTGCGACTGGCTCGTAGTGGCTGTAATTCTGCACCATGGCTGAATTTCGGGAACGTCTTCATATGCAGTGTTTGGGGCCTACTAATATCAATATTAAAGCATCCATAAAGTAGCATTCCATGGGACCTTTAAGATAATACATCAAAATGTGCAGTGATGTGAGGGAAACACTTCCCCAAGGGCCAGAGAAACCGCAATTTATCTCCTCTTTTCAACAATAATTGATTAAAACCAGCCGAGGTTTGGCGGTGATTACCCTCCCGCTCTGCTAGAGCTGACAGCCATGGTGTTCCCAGTGTCTCAGTGTCATTGTGGAATGCTAACGACAAGGCCTGTTCTTTGATTTAAACTGACTAGTTGTGTGTGTGTGTGTGTGGGGGGGGGGGGGGGGGGGGTGGAGAGAGAGAGAGGGGCGTGAGGAACATTTTCGCGCCAGTCCAAAGGCACTTTCTACGGGGTGTGCCTTTCTGTCTGGCGGCGGCTCGACATTTTAGGGCTTCCCCTGTGTTTACTTTAGAGAAGACGCTGACGCCTCTGACGGGAGCAGCCTGGAGAGTTGAATAGTGCACTGTGCTACATCCCGCCATGAGCACAGAGTGAGGTACTCACACAATGCCTTGGAGCTCAACTGCCTCAACATTTGTGTCACGGTATACTGGGCGGAGAGACCGCAGGCCTCCTCCGACACGGGCTCCGTTGTCTGTCAGGTACTGAAGCCCTCCCCGGCCCGACGACCCAGTGTAGCGCTCAACTCAAGCTAGCACGGCTTGCGCACCTGAACCAAGAAACGGATGGATGACGTTAATCCCTTGCAGAGGAGGAAGACGATAGTGGACCCCCGGGCAGGGCGTCGACCGCACAGACGCCCCAGCATCGGCGGACCGCTAGCTGCGTTCAGATCTGTTGGGTTCAAGGTGTTTTCCTAAAAGGTTCCCAGATGTCCTCTGGCTACTGACAGGTGGTAGGATGGTGAATCTTGGTCCCTGATGTCAGAGCAAGCCTCTCAGAATCCCGATCAGTAAATAGGGTAACAACTTCCGGGTCATAGGGGGGGGGTCAAACCAATTCGCCCCACAAATTTATCCCAGCCAGGTCAAATCCTGTTTAATTTCCCCATCAGGCAAACCAGAGACATTTAGGAAGCCACTAAGTCTAAAACAACTGAATAACTAATTTAGGACCTGAGATCACCGAGGCCTGTGACTGAACAGAGAGGTGATCTCGTAAAGGAAATGGCCGATGCAGAACATTTGAAATGTAAAATAATTCTGAAGGTGAATAGCCAGCAAGTGCCCATTGAGTAATGGGGCAAAACACTGACCACAAAATATGAAGGATTAAAGATGGTAACACCTACTTCGTTTATAACTTAACCTCAAGAACTGCTCAAATGTCTGCCATGGCATCAAACAGAGAAACCCAACATCCCAAAACAAACACCAAGGAAATTAACTGACAAACATGAATGTTGGAAAATAGCAAATCAAAAGGTTGTAGACGATTCATCTTGGCGCATTAAGCATTTATGGGTTTCAATGTTTTTTAAAATGAGGGCTTTATTGGTGTTATTTTTAAGCAAATTATAGCCATCAAACCATCAAATGCTCAAAGATAGTCCACAGCAGGCTCTGCTTTGGAAAAGGAATTCCCTTCAGGCTGCGATTATTTTTGGGATGTGTTTGTGTGATCATGTGTGTGTGTATGCGTCGTGACTCGTGTGTGTGTGTGTGTGTGTGTGTGTGTGTGTGTGTGTGTGTGTGTGTGTGTGTCTGTGTCTGTGTTTGTGTCTGTGTGTGTGTGTGTGTGTGTGTGTGTGTGTGTGTGTGTCGTGTGTGTGTGTATGTGTGTGTGTGTGTGTGTGTGTGTGTGTGTGTGTGTGCGTGTGTGAGTGTGTGTTTGTGTGGGGGTCGTGTATGTGTGTGTACCGAGCAGCGCTCTCTGGTAACACTCATGACACAAGATCATATCTTAAATCTGGAATAGCAGGGAACAAACAGTGGAGGAAGGTGGAGAGCTGAGACTGAGATGTGCTTGTAAAGTGAGGATACCGGAGGAAACATTAGAGATCTTGGTGTCCATTCTTTGACATTCATGAAAATCTACTTTGACTCTAAACCACATGTCTATTGGCAGCATCTGCTTAACACTGACAGAAGAAAGGGTAATGAAACTTTTGATTGGCGGATCAGGGATGAAAACACAGTGCACACACGGTCTGAAACGTATTAAAGAAAAGCAAAAGGCCTTCAACATGTGTTTCTGGTCATCTCTATGTGACCAGTATAAGCCATGATACATCTATACTATAAGCAATAAAAATGATGGGCCCATGCCACACTTTCCAAAGAAAATAAAGATCACCGCAGTAGGTTCCTTCTCATCGGGGGGTGCCCTAGGAATGACCGCAGGTTCACCTGCCAAAGTAGATCAGTGTCAATAGACTTCTGACACCGTGGTCAATGAAAACAAGAGACGTCTCCTGGACCACATCTGGACTTTTGAGTCCACACTCCTCCGCAGTGATGGACGACCTTCCTGAGAGAACGTAGACTTCGCGACAGAGAGGGACACAGGGGAACTGCCCCGCCGCGGTGCCACAGGATGTGGCGGCGGCGTCCGCGGGCCGGGCGAGTGGCTTTAGGCCCCGTTGTAATTATTACCCTCAGAAAGAGCACGCAGCCAAGGTGCTCTGAGCAAGACATGAGCCAGATGAGATAAAACCAACCCAGAAAGGCGTTGTGGCCTGTAAATCAGGATTTTGTTTTTATACTCTTTTTATACTACTTTTAGACTTTATGCTTAACTTTAAGCTGTGAGCTGGACGTTTGAGGTTGGCTATTCATGAGGTGGTGGCTGTTGATTGGCCAGTGTACGGAAATGGGGAAGACAACCCGAGACTGAATGACTGACTAATAGAACGGCGCCATTACAGCTCAATGTCGGATGTAGTTAAGCAAGGGATCTCAACATGACAACCCATACTTACGATTACATTCCTATAAATGTGCTGCACTGTAATCATTTTGTAGGAATTCTACTCAAAGACACTGCTGCTGCTGTGGGTAGCAGAGTCTATAGATTTAAATAAACCGTGCGAATTAAAAACAGTCAACACTCGTCGACATTTAAAAAAGGGTAGCATGGTGTTGTGATGGACGCCTTCGACAACTTCTACTCCACACGTTAAAGTATGGATGAACGGTCCCAGAAGTCAACGCACACATAATCACGCCCTGTGTGTGTGCGTCGGGTGGCGTGTGCAAGTCGGAGGGGGGTCAGCTGAAGGGGCTTATTCACATGGGGTTCTCCCCCGCCCCCGCTGAATGGTAGAACACACATACACCCTGTAGCCTCGTTGCCTTTCTGCCCTCAGCTGGCTGACATGCCATGAACTTAAGGTGCCTCAAATCCTCTGCAGAACCCCTGCATGGGGCCCACCGTGTAGGGCTATGGAGGACCAGTGGTCAAGCATGGTGGATTAAATATAGGATTGACCTCATGGATGGAGGATAAACAATACTGATAAATGAATACTTTACATAATCGTGTATGATTGATTTAAAGTATTTTTTATAAATAATCTTAATGTGTGTTTTGTATTTATGTAATGGGGTGGGGGGTGAGTGGAATTGGGGGGGGGGGCATTCATGGAGGTCAACATAGCGTATGTATACGACCCTCTTGCACCCCGACCTCCACCTCAAACGACCTCAGCCTCAGCACCTGGAGTCATTAACACTGGAGACCCAGACACAAACACTCAACACCAGCTTGGCCCCTCTGACCCCCACAGGGTTAGGCTATCAACACACAGACACACACACACACACTGAAAGGCAAGCAAATACACACAGACAGACACACACACACACACACACAAACCAAAGTCACACACACACACTGTCACCCGCACATGCAAGCACACACTCGCAGACACACACACACACACACGCAACCTGAATTGTTTTTGTCCACCCGACAAATTAAAAAATTAGGCATAAAATGTCAGAATAATCAAAACATTGTCTGGAAGGCCGTCAAGGCTTCCATAGCTAAAACGTCCATGTGTCTTGACACAGTAAACTGACCCTGTAAACCTTGAAGTCTCTTCAATTCTTTTAGATGCCAATTGGCCCTCACACTGGTTTGGACATGCAGTTCACACTCTGCATGAGGAGCTATATCGTTTCAGAGGTGCGAGACCTTGCGGTATGAACCACGCGCAAAGGCAGTGATGACCAGTTCTGGTTTGCGCCATTGCACTGTGAATCAGGGATTAGATGCTTAGAGAAGGAGAAAGTCTCACCGTGGGGCAGAGACTGCACTCCCAACTAACCCACATCACTGATCATAGCCTTGGGCCTGTTGGTCAGCACCGCTAGTAACCCCTATGGGGGTCAGAGGTCACCGGAAGCACTGCGGAGCGCAGGGCGCTTTCCCCCTGATTGGCTCCCTGTGTTTGGGTTAGGGTTAGGGTTAGAGAGAGAGAGAGAGAGAGAGAGAGCGAGGGGGGGAGAGAGAGAGAGAGAGAGAGAGGGAGGGGGAGATCTGTAACATTAACGGGCACTTAAATGGCCCCGGGAAGGAAGAGGGACAGCCAGATCGTCTCATCCCCAGTGATCCTCCCAACAGCAGGCAGATGCCCCCAGTCACTGTGCAGGTCTTTGTGTTGGAGAGTGAGACAGATGCATGCCTCTTGGGTTAGCATGAGCTGAACACGTTGGGTAGACTAAGTGAAGCATGATACATGGAGTGGAAAGGTCGTAAGGGTCAAATCCCTTATTAAAAAAAGAGGGAAAACACCGGGGAAGAAGTTGAAGGGAAACAGAAGCATTCTTTTGAATAGAATGGCCAGGTGTCTCTAAAGCGAGCAATAACTCCTTCTGACTCCTCAGATAAAGATAAAGTAAAGGGGGTCCACGGTGGGAATCTATCAGCAGAGCTTGTAAATGAATTGCACTGCATTGTATATCAATACATGTGATGACAGGAAATGAAGGCTGGTGAAACAGTCCAGACGTAAACGCTTTGGTATACTTAACATTTAGCAAGTAGCTGTTCTTTGTATGAAATCTTTGCCTGCCAAGCACAGCTGTATCATTTGTTCTGAGCAATTTTGGCATCTTAATACTAGGCTCATTATTTTCCCTGTCTGTGGCACTTCTAAGTACTTACTTGACGCCAACCGGTAACAACCCTCCTCAACACACACACACACACACACACACACACACACACACACACACACACACACACACACACACACACACACACACACACACACACACACACACACACACACACACACACACACACACACACACACACACACACACACACACACACCATATCTTGCCAGAGCCATTAATCAATGTGAACAGCATACGCCTTATTAAGGTTCAGACACACACACTGAAAAAAGTCCCTGAGGAATTTCTATTAGGAAAAAAAGGAAGGAGGACGGAAAGCGGGAGATGGTGGGGGGCCCCTGGGGAGAGGGAGACGATGGGGGGCCCCGGGGAGCTGGGCATTTCTGAGGGGAATTAACCGGCTTATATCTGGGGTTGTTCCGTGGATACAGAACATGACGGAGCAACCGCTGAGGAGCTGTAAGGAGGAGTCCTCCTTGGTTGGTCCTGAAAGGCCTAGCTGTTAAAGATATCCCCCGTCTCCCCCGTCTACCCCTTGACCCCGACATAACACATTAAGAATGACCGACAGATATGACTCGTTCATCTAAATATAACCGCGACAGTGTGGCTGAGCTGGACAACCAACTCTTTAAGAGGTGGTTGTCGGCGGTGCTGAACACATGGCTCACATTACTCTTCAGATGTGGTCCCCTGCCATACGGCTGCACTAGCATGATAGGGTACAGTTATTTTACAGAGTCATATTGTTAGCGCAGCTTTTGAAATCATTAAAGGAAGCAAGCACAACAGGCACAACTCCTTCCCTTATTTTCCTGTTATTTGATATATTCCTTCCTCGTTTCCTTCCTCCCCTCCCTCTTTCTCCACCTCCTCTGGGGTGGAGGCGTGCAGGGTCTCTGAGCGCCGCCGCTGTAGCGTACCGTAATGCAGACTGTCAGTCCGACGGAGGGGGATTGGTGGGGGAGGGGGGGGGGGGGGGAGGTTGAGGTGGGCGAGGCACAATGGCTCCTTGTTCAGACTGCCCCTTCTGCTCTCCCTCTCCTACCTCTTGAGCTACAACTCTCTCCCTCTCTCCCTCTTGAGCTACAACCCTCTCTCTCTCTCCCTCTCTCTCTCTCTCTCTCTCTCTCTCTCTCTCTCCCTCTCCCTTTCCCCCTCGCACTCTCTTTTTCCTTCTCTGTAGGGGTTTAATTAAACCATAATAACTAATTGGGACTCAGAAATTATGCTCAAAGTAAGAGGTAAAAGGCGGTTGTGTGGTGGAAGGAAGCCCAGTTTTGAGCGATGAGAAAAGGTACACAGAAGGAAAGATTTAGACCGTGGAAACAGAGCAAGAGAGAGAGAGAGAGAGAGAGAGAGAGAGAGAGAGAGAGAGAGAGAGAGAGAGAGAGAGAGAGAGAGGTGTGGTGGAGATGTGTGGGGGTCGGTGGTCTTGTGTAACGAATTTGGATCTGTTGATCTTCCCTTTGCAAATAAAACGACGGCCAAGGGAAAAAAGAGATGGGACAGAAAGAAAACCAGCCAGGGGGAGGGCATCAAAGCATGGTTTACATTCTCACCGATGACTGAGGTATGATGATGATGATAGAGAGAGAGAGCGAGAGCGAGAGCGAGAGCGAGAGACAGAGACAGAGACAGAGACAGACAGACAGATGGACAGACACAGAGAGAGAGAGAGAGAGAGAGAGAGAGAGAGAGACAGACGGACAGACAGAGACACAGAGAGAGGGAGAGGGAGAGGGAGAGAGAGAGAGAGAGAGAGAGAGAGAGAGAGAGAGAGAGAGAGAGAGAGAGAGAGAGAGAGAGAGAGAGAGAGAGAGAGAGAATGTGCTTCTTGTGCACTTGTTTTTGGGCAAGGGGCGGTTAGGTTTCGTCAGTGGGGATAATTTGATGGCCACAGGTGGGCTGGACGCGAGGGGGTAATTGCAGCTCTGCCGCCCACCAGTCTATCTCTTTCTATCCTTCTCTCTGTCTCTCTATCTCTCTATGTGCAATACCTTCTTCCTCTCCTGTCTGAAGCAGACTATGTACGAGACTTGTAACTTGCATAAACAGGCCCATGTTTATGCTATCTCTGTTGAGGCCTCGCCCCCTCCCCCCAACCCCCACACTTTTACAAAGGACCTCCTCTCTGCTAGCTTATATGATTCTCTGGCGGATTTTGATGAATGCTTTGTACTTGGGAAAACTAAACTCCATATATAAAATTACAATAAAAACCAGAGTGATAAAATAGCCCTAATTACACCGCTGTGGCCTAATCAAAGACAGTTAGGGAGATGACTCTTTATGTTGTACAGCTTTGAAGGCGGCTTGTGAGGCGCGTGTCACTGAGGAATCCTCTTGATATATTTTTAATTCCTCTCTTGAGACTCTCTTCGTATATCCCCCCCCCATCGAGCTGTGAATGAGAGGGCAAGTGTGAACACACGCACGCACGCACGCACGCACGCACGCA
>NC_044068.1:18883080-18895580 GCF_902167405.1 Gadus morhua
TGTATTACTCGGTGTGAAAATGTCCACACCGCGGCAACCCTAGTGAAAACCAGGACTTCCAATACAATTATATGAAACAAACATACATTTTCTAAAAATAGTAATGATTTATGTGACCGTTTAATGTTTATAACATCTGGTCCAACCATTGCAGCGAGAACGTATTCTCAGCAGGGGGTGCTGGGAAAAAAAAAACTCAGCCTGCACTAGACTCGCAACTCGTTACATTGATAAAAAAAAAAGATGTATAGCAGCGCAGCTCAATTACACCAGTGCATGCGCGGACAGTTGAAAATCGATCGTTCACATCCAGCTGCTCACAGAACAAGTTTAGCGCACCACCGCTACCCTCACACTTTTTCATATAACCTTCAGCACTAGGTCATATGAGCATTAAATAAATGCTGCGTCTCAAAATGCCTTGGACAGCAGCGAGGATGACTCGCTTTGCCACGGGCCGAAACAGTTCGGAGCGACCACAGCCAGAGCGAACACAGCGGGGCAGAGGAGTGTCAGGAATAGTCTTTGGTGTACACATCAGTACGGCCTATTTGCACTACTGTTTAGTGGCAATGCAGTGTTTTATTCGATGCCTTTTTATTTTCGTATATTATTTCAATGAATACAATTTATTTATTCATAAAAAACGGATCTGGTCTTCAAATCTTTTTTCCAAATATAGGTCGTCTTACAATGGGGTTTGTGTTTATATTCGGAACAAAACGGTACAGCGGGCGCTCACATGACGTTAAGCATTTCCTGGTGCATAATGTGACGCTTCAGAACCTAAAATCCCGTTTCTCCCCGTTGACACGACAACACATAACCGGCGTTTTCAGAAATCTCCACTTTGGCCGGAGTTTTTAGAAATGATCGTTTTCTGTGATAAGACAGGGCCTCGGACAGGGGGTGTTGCAGCACCCCCAGCACTCCTACTTCCCGCGGTACTGGGTGCAACTTACAGCTGAATGTAGTGCCATGTTGTTAAACGAAAACCTACGCTAGCCTGGCTCGCTCTCGCGAATCTCTGTTCGCGCTCGTGCATGATTGCGCGTCCAGGTACTTGGAATGGGTGGAGTCAGAGTCAGCGTTGAAGGAGAGGGGGTAGGACCATTTGAGTTGTGTATTTTCAAAATCTGCTGGCGTTTCGCAAATCACCTACCCAACCTTTAACCTATAGGATCGATATGATCATTGATCCCCCAACCAAATGGTTAAATGATGAGCTGAAATGAAACAGAAAGGATCCACTGAAGAACGCAGAAAAGCGGACCAAATGCAGGCCACATAACCATCCAACTGTCAGTCAAAATAAGTGGCAAACAGGGGAAGTGTTAAAGTTTAACAGAAGTGTGTCTATGCTGCACCAAAGCTGGGAATTTGAGCTTTCAACAAATTAACTCCAGCCTAATACTCTACGCTTCAATAATCATTCCCTAAAATGGGATATAGGTAAACCTGTGAGCAAATCCCGAATAAACTGTTTGGTGGGGTTGAATAAAGTCCTTTGTGCTGCATCGCAATCGCTTTACAGGGGCAAAGGAAATGCAACATTTTGGAATGATGCATGTAATTCGATTGGTTTAACAATATATTTGGGAAAGCTACACGACGTCATGTTTTCACCGGGCTTGCATCATTAATATAAGAGGCTGATTAGGGATACACTGGAACATCACACACACACAAACACACACGCACACGCGCACGCACGCACGCACACACGCACACGCACACACACACACACACACACACACACACACACACACACACACACACACACACACACACACACACACACACACACACCACACACACTCAGTCCCAAGCATACGAACACACCGAGACACACATAATCATTCAGAGACACACGCACACACACACAAACACACGGGCACAGACACACACACCACACACACACACACACACACACACACACACACACACACACACACACACACACACACACACACACACACACACACACACACACACACATAATCAGTCACACACACGCGCGCACACTTTCTTTAACACGTTTCCCTCTCCGTGTTAGTCTATTCTTTGCAAACCATTAGACCCATTAGAGGCCAATTAACATTGACACAAAGCTCCCTTCCTGCTTTATGACACCGTAAACAAGACCTTTAGTGCTGCCGCCTTGGGCTCAGTAGCGCATCGCTGAAGCGACGCTAAGCAAGCAGCTCATTAGCGTGCTTACTGGCTTATTAGTTAGGCTACCACATTATTTCATTGGTCTATGGATGTAAATTAATTTATTTTGAGGTTTGGTACAACAAATCTAAGAATATACGGCGGGCATATAAAATCATGGACCTTAAACTAGGAAGGACAAATAAACATGTACAATGTTCACATTGCTGATTTACATTTTCATTGCTTAAAAATGTTCAATTGTAAAAGCTAGATGGCTGGGTGTAGGCATTAGATAAATACATTAAATGTATTAACACGTTATTAACTACACGCACATACGCACATTTGGTTGATCGTTTTTAGTATTGGCTCCACAAGTATACTTAACACGTTGTAAAGCGATTCGTTGCGTTAGGTCAAGTGCCATTTATTCTGCCAAATCAACAAAACAAAGCTGTGGACGCAATACATGAAATGCATGTGTTCTGTTTGATGTTGGAAACAAACATTATTCCTGCATGTCGCAGCGCGCAGCTAAACAAGTAGTAAAACATGCGGCGCTATAGAGAGGATTTGCCATCTGGTTAAACATTATTACTAGGTTAGCCTACTTCATCTAACAACACTTAACTCTATTCCATCCACTTAAACCAACCTGAGACGTCCGGGGAACTCCTGGTGAAATCGAAGAAGGTGGCCAAACAAGTAACTCCTAGCAGGAGCGCATATCTGAAGGCTGAGAGAGTCCCATCCGAGAAGAACATCCTTGAAGCCTCAAAGTTTGGGAGTTTGTCCTCAACATCGGAACATCCAGCAAAAACATTGATCTCTTTGAATCTGCTTCATGTGCGGCAGAAGACGTGTGGTCCAGTCGCTCTTCCTTCCCTCATCATCCCGGACCAGTGATCACAGTGAGGTCCCCCGTACGGCCGGTGCGAAGCTGCAGCTTGTGTAGTGGTGCAGCCTGTGTAGTGGTGGCCCAGTGCTGCTACAGCCTGCAGTGGTGGTGGCCCAGTGCTGCTGCAGCCTGTGTAGTGGTGGTGGCCCAGTACTGCTGCAGCCTGTGTGGTGGTGGCCCAGGACTGCTGCAGCATGTGTGGTGGTGGTGGCCAGGTGCTGCTGAGTGCTCAGAAGACAAGCCCACCTGTAGGCTACCCGGTAGCATGGTCTCGCGTGGTCTCAAAATATTTTGCTTCTTCCCTTAGATATAATATAAGGACATGTGGTGTGATGGGACTATACATAATAACTCAATGTTAGTAGGCTAAAAGGATAATAGGTGACATGAATTGATTGATAGTGATCACAGTGAAACATGTATGAGCCAAAAAAAAGCCAAAAAAACATATTGACATAATTGACACGATTGCAATAATTCGGCGTTCAAAATGACCAAAATAACAGCGATTTCCAGTGACAGTTCGTTACTGACATCTATTGGACGTTCTTAGTATTGCTCCTACAGACATTTCGCTTTTCAAAGGTTTGGTCTCATAAGGCTTCCGTACAGATACATGTGACTAAACAAGGTCAACCATGGCAGCCTGCATCCAGAGGCTCGACAGAGCTATGTTTTCAATAAGGCTATTACGGAATGTCCAGCTTCACAATGAACGTAATTAAAGTCAAACTTATTCTTTATTATTATATTACTTATTCAAACATCAAGCTTTCTAACATGTTTTCAGATTGTAGCGTTCAGAGGATGCTGTTGCTGGCATTGTAACTTGCACTAGGTAGCATTAGCAAACCCCGGTGACAATGTTGGAATTGTCGTATTTCATATGCAATTTCAACGTCTTAATTGTGACATTTCTGTATTTAAATATGGCTGTAAATTATGTTTGTTTCCAACAACCAGGGTCTCTATCCACGTCTCTGCATCGTCTCGCCTTGGACACCGAGCAGCCATCCAAGTTCACTCCTCCAGTGAAGCCCGTCATCATAGACAAGACCCAGAGTGTGGCGTCGTTGAGGAAGTATGTCATGTCTTTAACATTAATTTAGGGAATTTTTATGACGCTTTTATCCAAAGTGAAAAGCAACTATGCATGCACACATTCACACACCGACGGCGGTGTCAACGATGAAGGGCGACAGCCAGCTCGTCAGTAGCAGTGAGTGTAAGGTGTCTTGCTCAGGGACACCGTCCACCGTCCGGATGTCCAACGCTCCGGTTACCAGCCAACCCGCTCTACCTCCTGAGCCACATGCCATTAGTTTTCTATTCTTAATGTAGTACAATATAACTTATTTCCAATTTTTACCTCCCACATGTATGCTGCTATCAAGCAAATCAACACATATTGCTCAAGACGTGTTGTATTCATACATTGCATATACAAACAGAGCATGTTGTCACACTTGTCGCAGGTTTTTGAGCCCGGAGTTCGTCCCACCCCGGCAGAGAACGAAGCCGATCAAGTTCACCATAGAGAGGAAGGATATGATCCGCAGGAGGAAAGTGCTCAACATTCCCGAGTTTTACGTTGGTAAGAGTTCCATTCAGAATAATGATTCGGTACTGTCTAATTGTGTTTGATATTTGAACTGTATAGAATTATTCCATGGTGCATTTGCCTTCAGGGAGTATCCTCGCAGTGACCATGACCGACCCTCATGCCACTGGAAAGAACAACCGCTTTGTGGGCATCTGTATTCAGAGAGGTGGTCGGGGGCTAGGAGCTACGTTTGTCCTGCGCAACATTATTGACAATCAAGGTAAGGACATCGTATACTTACTTGCGCAAAATTACTATCAAATGCTATCGCCAAGCAACAAGGAGGAGTTGGGCAACACGACCACTCGGTCGCAATCCCCTCATTATTCATGACAATGTATCTGTATTTAATGGCAATAAGCCCACCAATATGGTCATTCTCTTTGAATAGACAGGTTTCCAGGGAACAGCACAGCAGATAGGTCCACGCAGCAAAGGGGTAGAAAGTATAGACAGCAGACGCACAACCGTCAAGATGGCAGCTATTTGTTGTGTCGTTGACTGCGCTTATCCCATAGTCAGGGTTTGACCATTTTATCCATAACATGGGGTAATTTATTTTAATACAAATGAGAAAGGTATGGATCTAAGACAGATAAGTCAGTAAAAGGCTAGATTTGAATCATCGTATTAGGATTTGTATGCACATAGATTTTCTTTCAGATACGTGTAGGGTATCCTACTTCTTCTTTCATCTGTGTAGAAGGATGCTTCAGATTTACCTTAATTCTCCTGCTAAATCTTGCCACATACTATCCCCTCCGATCAGGGTTATTAATTTAAAGGTATAAAATCGTTTAAGATTTTCACTGTTAAAAGTAGGCTATGATCATCGTTGATCTTGCCGGTGCAGGTTCAGTACTAACAACCACCAAAGTGATGTTTGTTTTTATTAATTATTGTCTTCAAATCAGTGATATTTGAATAAAACTACAAATGTACATTAATATTCAAAATTATTGATGAAACAAAATGCATTCACCTCTGAAAATAACAATTTATAACTACAAGCAGAATTATGCCAGATCAGCACAAATTCACTAATCACTAATGCCATTAACTACTGTGGTCACTAATCTGACCACAGTAGTTTATGGCAGCAAAACGGTTTATTGCCTCCTGGTTGTACGGGTAGCCAAGAGCCAACCATGTTTGTAACTAGGAAATCCTCCCATTGGATGAGTCTGTGAGACATTTTGAAACATTCACACTTCGGACTTAACGACAGAGTGGGACATGCATGTCAACCGTTGATGTTTGGGAAATCAAACTCATGCCGATACAAAGAGTATGACCCATATAGAGCAGCATTGTTGAGTTTATCCCAATAAGAATACAATCCGATAAGGCTTACTTTTCATGGAAAGAGCTCTCCGTGGAGGAAATTGACACTCAAACATTGAAATGATAACGTCCTCTTAGTTGCTTTCGGGAAATCAAATGCTATGAAACCAAATTGATATCTGATGAAGGATAAAGCATAGCATACCAATGGCATCAAAGAGTAGCACCGAGAACCATTCGGTTAGGCACCTGGAAGTAGAACCCGAAAGGGTCAACTAAGGTGTGTGACACACTAAGATTAGTGTGTGTACATTTGTGGTACAGAAATCATTTTCCAAATGTATTTTCCAAATGGTTACCACTTGTATGCAATGTGGTTGTCCTAACCGATGGAAAAATGTCATTACATTTTCTAGAACAGCCTCAATGAGAGAAAAAGTAAGAACAGATTAAAGGGACGTTATTAAGAGGGTTGCTATAGGTAGTTAGCATCCCTTCAAGCCAATAGAGGGCAGCAGTGCCTGCTCCGATTACCGTGTTCAAAGTAAACTTTGGAATAAACCACATGTATTGTTGTTACAGGAACATATTTCAGGCATTTGTAGGCTTGTAAGCTTGACCTCTTTCTCTCTTATACGCCTCTAGTGTATTAATTAATTGATGTAATATTCATACAGTTTTTCTATATTTGATCGGTCTTTTCTGCCGTCATGGTCCAATAGGAATAGTGGTCACCAAGTTGTACTAGTGGTCTTGTACAAGTCCCTTACATTGTTCTATTACATAAGACTGAATTATGTAAAGCCTGATACTCTCCTGGGAACACAGTATATTTATGGAATTTAATATTTAACTTCCAAACATTACTTTTCACACACACCTGCTGTTGGGGCGCGTCTCTTCTCATCAATAGAATGAATCAAATGACACGACTCTCGTCACCTAGGCGTAGAGATCTGCTACGAGATGTACAGCCCTCGCGTGCAGCAGATAGAGGTGCTGAAGCTGGAGAAGAGGCTGGATGACAACCTGATGTACCTGAGAGACGCCCTGCCCGAGTTCTGCACCGTGGACACGGACATGAAGCCACAGCCCTCCTCCCCCACCGGGGAGGTGCCTGTGAACAAGGTGAGAGGGCCCCGCCTCTGGGGCTTCAGTAGACACTGAAACCATCCATTCAAGTGCTCTTTACTGCACGGGCTGTTATCCACACCCTCTGAAGAGTTTTATGAAGAATTAATTAACTGTGTGTGTGTGTGTGTACACCCACCAGACCCGGGTGAGGATGCTTCCCAAGCCGTGGTCGAAGCGCTGGGAGCGGCCCAAGTACGACGTGAAGGGCATCCGCTTCGACCTGTGCCTGAGCCCCGAGCAGATGGAGAACGCCCAGAAGTGGGCGCAGCCCTGGGTGGAGTACGACATGCTGAAGGAGTACGACACCAGCAAGCTGGAGGAGGACATCTACACAGAGCTGCAGCAGGAGGCCGCCGCCGCCGCCAAGTGAACTAGAACCAGGAACCACGCCCCGTCCCGGGACACTCTGCCCAATACCAACTACACTTCCTGGGGTTCCTAACCCTCTCAAACAGTTTGGATATGGATACTGAACAGCGTTTATATCAACCTTCGATAACGCTGACTCATGAAGAGGAAATACTGGAGGGAGGCTGACAACCAGAGCCACAAGAGGCGAGGTCGGGAATGGACTCCGGTAAAGCTTCACGAAACTCACCTCTGATGGATATTAAAAAAATATGTACATGGTTACCTCTGTAGGGTGCAGCAGTGCACTTTGAATAACTTGCACTCTTCCACCGTCTAGTATCATGGAGGAGTTAATGTGCCAGGTGGATCTAAATGGGGTATCATGGTGATCTATCTGTAGTTTATAAATGTAAAAGCTATTAAAACGGCAAGCCTTTTGTGTCTGTGTTAAATGAGTTGTGTTCAATTGCTTAGAATGATTCTTGGTGTTTGCTAATGCAGTGGTTAATGACTGGATGGAACAAGGCTCTGCAGGAGATGCAAACGGGGTTACCATGGTAGGTGGTAGACAGTTTTTTCTGCATTCACAAGGAAAGATGGGAAAGCAAATACACCATAGCTTTCAGAAGTTTTAATGAAAGAACAGTGATTACATGTTAATAAAACATATAATGCTTATACCTTTTAGGCAAATAGTATGGTTTTTTTGACAATTGTTCAAATGTTTTTTCACTACTCTTCTGGTTAACCAAATGTAGAAGTGGGACAAACGCCGCCTCAGGCCACAAGGGGGCATCATTTGACCAAACTAAGAGCTTCAGTTAGAATACTGCTGACTTCTATTGTTGTGAACTCTCATCTTGGGGGGAACTCCTGAGACTTCAAACATGTCATGGGTTTCCTAGGAAGGTGCAACATTTCCCAGTAATTTCAATGAAAACATCAATTTAATATCTTCTGTGGAATTCGGGAGCTGCTTCGCAGTGATCTCAGCACACCCGGGAGTGTTTTAGGACTGTGGATGGAAAATTGTGGTGTCGGGATGGTATGTTACAGCATCAACAGGGCTGTATAAAAACACTTGGACTCCGTATGTTATGTCTGCTCTGTGTGTGTGTGTGTGTGTGTGTGTGTATAAACACCCAATGAGTCTCTACACTCTAATTTGCCCATATTACAGGATGAGATGTGGAGAAAATGGCCCCTAATACGGGAGTAGCAGATGTTTACTGGGCTCATTATAGACCACACAGAGTCTGGAGATAAAGGAGGCGGACTCCGTTAAATGTTATTTCTATTGAGTTAGAGATCACGAGTGGGGTAGGGTGAAGGGGGTACAGGTCGTTTTGATCAAATGTTGATTTAGTTACTCATAAATGAATTTACATAACCCTTCTGCGGCTGTAAATGAGTGATTCTGTGTACATAGCTCGCATAGTTGTTAGTCTCTCATAACACCCTCATCATATGTCGTTAATCTTGTACTTCTCTTTATTTAACCAACCGCCCCTCAACTCCACCGCCACCCTCTGTTTGGCTCCATGCAGACTCCACACCCTCCCCTTTACCGTTATCCTCAAAGCACCCTGCTGTGCTGATGGAGCACGACCTCCCTCCCCCCCCCCACCTCCGACTCCCTATCTGTCCCTAACCCTCTGTATTTATCTCGGGGCCTGATTGCCGTTGCTGCATTGTGGAGGCGGTCTTGCGGAACTGTTTATCCTGCAACACAGGCTGGCTGCTCTTTAAAATGCATTCCGCTGTGACACCACTGGACTGGTAAACCAGTTTAAACCAAACAAGTTACTCAGTCTGGGTCTGGTGGCTTGGAGGAAGCTAACTGTGTGTGTGTGTGCGTGTGAGTCTCAATTCCTGGAGGGAGGTGATTTTAGACTAGCAGAGCCTCCCATGCCCTTAGGTTGACTTCTCCGCACCTGGAATGAAGTTAAAGCCCCATGGCTGGCGACAGAGATCAAACAGTACAGAAGAGGCACGCACACCCACACACACACCACCTACGCCCACACACACAATATACAGGCCATATCATATTAGACACCTCAAACAGCGAAACCTTTAAGCGTCTAGTCGGGTCCTGTCTGTCAACCCCTTTGCAGAACCGGATCTTAACGTATGCACTCAACCCCCCCCCCTCCCCCCCCCCCCCACTAACACCACCCTCATCGCCGAGGCCCTGCGGGTCGGAGGAGGAGGGCGAGGGGGCTCTTAATCCACGGGCAGCCACCGTAAAGCATGGTGGCGGGCCGATGAGAGCCGCCGCGCGAAGGTCATGGCTGGAATGTGTGCGAGGGAGGGATGCACTCCTTCTAATCTGTCTCCTGCCTCCGCCGCTCCTGCCGCTCCCACGACCTTCGTCTATGGCTCCCTCTCTCTCTTTCTCTCTCTCTCTCTCTCTCTCTCTCTCTCTCCCTCTCCCTCTCTCTTTCTCTCTCTCCCTCTCTCTCTCTCCCTCTCCCTCTCCCTCTCCCTCTCCCCCTCTCCCTCTCCCTCTCTCTCTCTCTCTCTCTCTCCCTCTCTCCCTCTCTCTCTCTGGAGACAAGGGGCCGGCGTTTTAAAAGAGCCAGGATGATGAATGGAGAGGATGTGAGAGAGTGGGGGTGGGGGGGTTCTGGTGGAGGAGGTGGGGGTGATGGACGGCAACTCCCACAGGTTAAGATGTTAAAGGTAGTTCCGCGAATACACTAAATACCGGTGTGAGTGTGAGATCGCCCCCCCCCCTACACACCTCTCTCTATTGCTCTCGCTCTCTCATGCGGTTCAGCTCTCACTCACTCATTGTTCATTTATTTGATCTGTCTACTTCTGTTCGCCCCCGGCTCTGATCATTATGGTCTGTTGTGTTCCATCTCCCTCTGTCTATCCCTAGGTCTGTCCAACTGTCAGTCACTGCGTCTGTTCTAGCTGTCAGACAGGCAAACAATGCGTGTCTGTCACTAGGACCCCAGCAGCCGCCGCCGCGGTGTCGTGGCTCAGAGTGTGTTACCTGCGCGGCCCGGCGATGCCTTCCCAGCGGCGCGGTCCCGGGCACAGGGTGTGAACACTGTTTGAGATGTCTGGGTTTATGACAAGAGCAATGGGACACCAGGCCACCCATAGGCCTGGGCCAAATTACACACTGTCACTGTAATGTTTGTGTGTGTGCGTGTGTGTTTGCGTGTGTGTGTGTGTGTGTGTGTGTGTGTGTGTGTGTGTGTGTGTGTGTGTGTGTGTGTGTGTGTGTGTGTGTGTGTGTGTGTGTGTGTGTGTGTGTGTGTGCACATGCTATCATGGGCCACCCGTAGCATGAGGTAAATTACACACTTGAGTTTCACCATATGTTTCCAGTGAAACTACACAAGTGTCTGCTCCTCTCCCCACTGTCCCATGGGCCTGACTGGGGCTTCTGCTGCCATCACTCTGCTGTGTGTCTCTCTTTCTCTCTCTCCAACTCTCTTTGTCTCTCCCTCCGTCTTTGACACACACGCACAAGAACACACACGCCTGCCGAGTACAAAGATAGAGTTACACCATCCCAGCTGTTAGGTAACTGGATGTAACAAGGGCTAACTGAATAGAAGCAGTTGATGGCAAATAAATGGTGACAGAGATTTTATGAATTTGCTATGACTCAATGGGAAGAGCAAGGAATACTCTGCCAAGTCATTAAAAAATGAGTCACCGTGGGAAAATATGCTTTTGATTCGCAATGTGACAAATAAGGTTAAGGTAGAAGTTTCCGGTTTTCTTCTTTTCTTTTTTTTTTTTTGCACTTAGAATACTACTACTACGAAATCTAAAATAATACTTTTGTCCTGTCTACTATATTGGTGTTTGTTATTTTGTTCTTCTGAAATCTAACCTTAAAATCTAATTGCATCTCATTCGAAACACAGAATGAGTGACTTTCAAGTTTGAAAAGTTATTATGCTTAACATAATGCAGTTCATGCTTTTTGGATGTTTGAACACCAGTGTTGGGATGCTAGTCTGATAAATCAGGTGCAATTACAAATCCATTGAAACATTTTATTGATATAATTATTGACAGGATTATTTATATTGAATGGTATTAATTACAATAGAAAGAAAGTGTGGTTCCTACGCACTTGTCTGTGTCTTGATGCACGTAAATACGTCAAGTAGGCCTCTGTGTGGTGCCTGTGAATCCAAACAGCTCTTATCATATAGAGACACTTCCCATCCACGTGATACTACCAGCACCTAGCCCTAACAACATTCCCCGGCGTAACCCTTCACAGTTGTTTGAATTTGTGCGGCGCTGATGTTTGTATGATCTTGCTCCCGGTTTCACATGTTGTGTGTTATTCACACTAAGGATGTCTCTGTCCGCATGCCGTCCATGATAACAACACCCAAGGCTGTTTGATACATTCTTAACATTTCCTTGATATCACCCTTTGCAGCCCCTTCCTGCTCCCAGCCCCAGCACTAGAGGTTAAACGTGCAAAATATACTCCTCACTGCCTCATTGTTCCCTTTGACGGCTGGTTCATACCCTGACTAGAACTGGGGCGAGGGAAGGGGAGGGGGAAGAGAGATGAAATGAAAAGAAAATAGTTATAATAGTTGAATAACAGCTGTGTGGTCTTGGGCATACTTTATGAATGGAACTTCTTATCATTCCTCAGAGCAAACTACTAAAGTGACGTGCCACTTCCTCAGCACTAGGGGGCGACCTCACCTTCATCTAATGGCATCCCAGGGTCTTAAGGTCCGCACAGCTGGTCTTCTTCTCCCCTGCGCTCTAATTGCAGCTCTGTCCTGGGAAATGGAGAGAGGAAATCCCAGATCACCCCTATCCCCACCACCACCACCGCCACTGCCCCACCTCAAAAATGGCTACAAAAAAAAGGTGAGGAAAAGAGAGGAGATGAAAGAAGGTAGTTAGGCTTAGGCCTGGAAGTGGAGTTGGGGTTTGGGAGAGCGAGGGTTGAGGTGCATGGAGAGAGAGACCAGGAGAGAGTGAGGGGGAGAGAGCCAGATGAAGGGAGAAAGGGAATGAAGGAGGGGAGTGTTTAGGAGATGGAGGAGGGCGGATTGCCGAGCGATGGCA
>NC_044068.1:18903080-18910580 GCF_902167405.1 Gadus morhua
ACACAACCCCGGTTATCCCTTCTTACAACCTACTCTCTGCACAAATACACACTCACTATTACACACATGCAAATAGACACATACACACGCACAAGCACACACACACACACAAACACACACACTCACACACACACACACACACACACACACACACACACACACACACACACACACACACACACACACACACACACACACACACACACACACACACACACTCACACACGCACACACGCTCCCAAACACTCTCTCTTTCTTCCTCTCTCCCACTGCACACTTTTACCTGATGGCCCCACTCTTGCTCTCACATCCGCTCACTAGTTTCCCCTTTTTTTCTTTTCCTTTTTAAATTTTTCTCTGTGTTGTTGTGCGAGAGAGCAGGAGCCGCTCTGCCTCTGACTGGGTCCCAGTCCTCCCGCTGTGGCTTTACAGGCACAGCAGGTACCGGGCTCTGCCAGTAGCCGCCGGCTCCCTTTGAACTGTGGCTGTGGTGGTTTACATAAAACCAAACTGTAAGCACTCGGGGGGGGGGGGGGGGGGGGGGGGGGTGCCCCTGCAGCCCAGGCGCAGGCTGGATGTTCACAGAGAGCGGGAAATGTGTACAAGTTTCCAGAGAATATCCTAATTTGGGAAATAATTGAATTGCAGCGACATGTTTGATTCAGTGCGTCCTGCTCTGCGGGGGATGGGGAGATCATGACCTCCTCCCAAGCGTGGTTTCCCCCCGCATCCCTTTATTTGGTCACCAAGCAAACTGTACTGGGCTCCACGCCCACCGGCCAGTTAGAGCCTATTCTCTTGATTATATATTGCGGTAAATGTGACCGTACTCTAGTTGTGGTCTGCTGTGTGTGACCGCGATGCTCGATGCTGATGGTTGTGGTGATTGCCGTAACCATCAGCAGGGCTACTGAACGTTGGGTCGCACAGACGCAGGCACACCTCATCGCCTCTCCCTTTGTCTGACCTAGTAATACATTAACACATTCCCCCATCTGCAACTGTACATAATCGATTCACAGTTCATATAGGGGAGAATGGGGTAAGATGAGCCAGTGGGTAAGTTGACCCACCCCCTGTATTTAGGAAACTGTACACATTGGTTGTGCCAGTTGTTCAACGTACCCGACCATGATGCACTGAGGTTAAGTTGAGTCTCAACGTAGCAATACACAACTGATGTGGTTTTTCATATTTTAAACATTGTAGAAAAGCCATCATGCCAAGAAAGAGAGAAAGGAGAAGTGCTAAAATACAGAAATATTGACAGATTATGCATTGTTTAACGATACCTAAAGCAAATATATAAGACTATTTGGAAAAGAAAAATGCCTTAGGCTCTAAAAATGTTATTCATCAATCTACCTCCTGATGGCTCAACCTCCCTTACACTGGTGCAAGCCACAACACCAGTTTTTTTTCAGAAGTCATATTTCCACAGACCTGTCATAGATGCATTGTTATCTTTTTGATTGATTGGGGTCATCCTGAAATAAAAGTAGATGTTTTAATTCAACTTATTGTTCCTTGCCTAGGGGACAACATTCATCTTACCTCACTCTGCCCTACCCTAGGCCAAAAACCATTGAAAAGACTGGACAGGCTGAGCCAATGAGGGGCGAGAGCCGAAGAGAGGGCTGAATGTTGCATTCTGTTCCTGATACAAAATAACCACACAAGGCGAATACATTTCAACAACATCACATGACATGTAATCTTCAGAGCACTGCGACACATTTACACAAGCACACACTCACACCAACACACCCAAACACATAAAGGCATGATGTGCAAGAGCAAGGATGCTAAAAACACCTGTCGACGAGTCTGTTCCCATGGTAGCCCTGTCCAATGCTAAAGACATGCCTGTGTACTCTCAGGTGGACATGAGTTAGTCGCATAGCCACCCCCTCCCCCCCACACACACACACACACACACACACACACACACACACACACACACACACACACACACACACACACACACACACACACACACACACACACAACACCACCACTCCCAAACTCTCTCACACACACAGCCACGTGTGTGCACACACACACACACACACACACACACACACACACACACACACACACACACACACACACACACACACACACACACACACACACACACAAACACACACACGAAAATACACACACATGCACAAATAATGCAGACACTCACCTGTGCCAAAGAATGGCACAGGTACTGAAAGCTCACATAAATGCATAAACACACACACACATGCACACGCATGCAAACACATGCACACCAGTAATTCTGAGTGTGGGACAGATGGCTGGGAAAGGAAGAGCTAGGATAAGATGATATAGAGAGAGACAGAGAGACTCCTCTTGTATCCTACCCTGGGATTATACAACAGCAGTATTAGTATCAGGGGGGACATTCAGTACCGACCGTGACTGACCTCCCACCCCCACACCCCCCAAATCATACCCCCCCCGCAACGCCCCCAACTATTTCCCCTGCTCTGCTTCCTCATCACCCTGCTCAGAAAAAAGAAGAAGAAGAAGAAGAAGAAGAAGAAGAAGAAGAAGAAGAAGAAGAAGAAGAAGAAGAAGAAGAAGAAGAAAAAAAACGAGTGCGGCCCTATTCCCCCCGAGGAGACAGGGAGGAGGCTGCAGTCATCGCTCGATGCCCGCTGCTTTCCTGGGAGCCTATAGAGGAAGGACGGCCCCTCTGGATTTGTCAGTTGTGGCTGCAGCTGTCTCCAGGCCAAATGGACCACAGTGGACCTGACATATGATCTCTCCCCCCCTCCAACCTGCCCTCTCTCTCTCTCTCTCTCTCTCTCTCTCTCTCTCTCTCTCTCTCTCTCTCTCTCTCTCTCTCTGCCTTCAATCCTCTCTTCCTCTCATTTTACCCCTTTTCTCCGGTTTGAATTTCTCTCATATCTTTCTTTGCCCTGACCCCCCCACAGCCCACTCACACACGCACACACTGACGTTGCACACACAAACACACACAGACGCAGATACACGCACACACACGCACACACACACACTCTCAAGGCCTTAAGAGCCTCTCAAGGCGTACACTCTTCCAAGAATGTTTTAAGAGCCAGGGGAATAGGGATTATGGGTTTTTTAGGGGTACCAAACCCCCCTGCCCCCCCCCCCCCCCCAGCCCCCATCACCCTTATAACCCCCAACACCACCCATCCCCTCCCAACCTTCTCTTTTCCCCCCCTCCTCTCTCTCTCTCTCTCTCTCTCTCTCTCTCTCTCTCTCTCTCTCTCTCTCTCTCTCTCTCTCTCTCTCTCTCTCACTCTCTCTCTCTCTCTCTCTCTCTCTCTCTCTCTCTCTCTCTCTCTCTCTCTCTCTCTCTCTCTCTCTCTCTCTCTCTCTCTCTCTCTCTCTCTCTCTCTCTCTCTCTCTCTCTCTCTCTCTCTCTCTCTGATTGGTGAAGTAACGGATGATTATCATGAGGATGATGATGAGGATGATAATGATGATGATAATGATGATGATGATGCCGTCAGTGCAGGCCGGGCAGCCCTGGTCTTAGCTGTGATGTGACAGGCTTTCAGCTGCACTGTCACCACGGTCATTAGGAGTGTGTTAGTCGCCGCTAGACATGTCTGCGGCCCCGTTGCTGTGGACACTAGCAACCACAGAGCTGCTGCTGCACAGCCAATGGTCAGTGTGACGCGCTCCCTCTGAAAGGACGTGGCCACCAGCTACATCTGGCCATCCCCATGGGTGTTTAGGTGGTTCAGGCGTTCGACATCAGCGGTGTTCAGACACCTTACCGACAGACACCGCACCGACACACAGAATACTGACACACACAGCACTGACGCACACTAATGCCGCTTTTCCACCGAGCGATGCAGTACGGTGCCGAACGGTTAGGTGCGGTTAGGTACGGTTAGGTGCGGTTAGGTACGGTTAGGTGCGGTTAGGTACGGTTAGGTGCGGTTAGGTACGGTTAGGTGCGGTTAGGTACGGTTAGGTGCGGTTAGGTACGGTTAGGTGCGGTTAGGTACGGTTAGGTGCGGTTAGGTACGGTTAGGTGCGGTTAGGTACGGTTAGGTGCGGTTAGGTACGGTTAGGTGCGGTTAGGTATGGTTAGCTCGGTTACGGCCTCCACCGCCAACAGTACCCTTATGGTAGGGCATGGTTTAAGCTGGATGGTGATAGCCATAGCAGCGCGACACAGTGTAGCCTGCTAATGAATTAAATGAAAAAGAAGAACGTGACACACTAAACAAAGAGCAACAATGGAGGACGTCGAAGAACGACTGCAAACATTTGCGCGACATTTTCTTCAATAATGGAAGCTTTCACCGTTTGGTGGCGGGTTTGTTTGTTTTTATCCCCCTGCCACACGGAGGGGACGATTCCGTTGTCCAATCAACGGATGGTGTGTGTAGCTCCACCTTTGGGCACCCTTTCAGACTGCTTGGTATCCCAGAGGAGGAGTACCGAAAAATAGTTATGGCTCAGCGCCGCTCAGCGTTGTTAATGCCCGACCCTGCTCAGCTACTGCCGGTGGCCAAGCGAACCGTACCGCACCGCTCGGTGGAAACGCCATAACACACAGTACTGACACACACAGCACTGACACACACTCACACATACACACATTGACACACAGACACACACTCATACAGCACCGACACACACTAACACATGCATACACTCACATACACACACACACACACACACACACGCACACTCTCACACAGCGCCGACACACACGAACACATGCACACACTCACACACAGCGCTGACACACACTAACACAAATCACTGGCACACTTACACACGGCACCAACCCACACAGCAGTGAAACACACCCACACATACCCTCACACACAGCATGGATGCAAACACAAACTCACAAACAGCACGGACACACACAGCATGGACACACACAGCACAGACACACACACACACACACAGCGCATGTTGTGAGGACTTGCCACCAGGCAGGACCTTTATCTTCCCGTACACTGTGTTGCTCACACCACCTAAAGGAACCATCCAGAACACTCAGGCTCTTAATGACCCAGTAAATCTCCACCGCTGCAAAAACGGAACCGCTTGAAAAGCCAAAACAAAATGAAAAGCAGTCTTTGAACTGGAGCAGGTAACACACATGGTCTGTTCCTGCTACCGCGGCCTCAGTGACTGGATCCCAGTAGCCCTCCTCCTCCTTCGCCCTCCTTAATTGGGCTGGAGGGGTCTAATTTTTTCCGTCCCTTGCCAGCTCGGACACATCTGGACCCCAGAGAGACGTGCTGTGAGGGGGGGTCGGGGTCCTGTCTATAAAGTGAAACGCCGTCCATAAAACCTCCATTAGGGCCGAGGGTGTCTGGAGGTCAGATCGGAGGAGAAACCGGAGGGTGTGTGTCTGTGTGTGTGTGTGCAATTGTGTGTGTGAGTTTGCGTCTGTGTGTTGAGTTGAGGTGGGGGTCGGTGTGTGTGTTTGTGTGTGTGCGTTTGTGCGTGCGTTTGCGTCTGTGCGTGTGTGTGTGTGTGTTTGTTTGTGTGTCTGTGTGTGACAGTGTGTGTGTGTGTGTGTAAGTGTGTGTGTTTGTGTGTGTTGAGTTTATGTAAGGGTCAGGTTGTTTGTGTGTGTGTGTGTGGGGGGGTAATCCAGCGCTTCACTGTACTTGTCTTGGGCATGCTTGAGGACGGAGTAGGGTAGGGGGGGGGGGGGGTCGTAGGGTAGGGGGGGGGTCGTAGGTCGCCCTCTGTTGACATTCCTCCTAGCGGCCGCGCCGATATCGTTTCCGTGATTGATCTGCCGGGGCCAAGCTCTGGGAGGTACTACCCACCCCTACCCCCCCTCTCGGACCCCACCTACCCACTCTGCCCCCTCCACCACCCCGGCCTGCACCCCATGGCTCCTGAACTTAAACATTTACGTTAGGATGCCTCTCTTCTCCTCCGGTTGCCCTTTTTTCTGTGTTCCTCTCACTTCGGTGTCTGGGGGATCTCAAGCGCAGGCTTTGGTGTGACAAAGGGATTGACCCGGAGAAGGCTGGGGGGTGGGAGTGTTTATCTGGGTCTGCTCTTAGCCCCGACCACATAAAAGAAAACGGGGAAAGGTGATTGATCGCCTGGTCTTCGCCGAAGCCCTCAGAGGTACTCTCTCTCTCTCTCTCTCTCTCTCTCTCTCTCTCTCTCTCTCTCTCTCTCTCTCTCTCTCTCTCTCTCTCTCTCTCTCTCTCTCTCTCTCTCTCTCTCTCTCTCTCTCTCTCTCTCTCTCTCTCTCTATCTATCTCTCTCTCTCCTTCTCTCCTTTTTAACAGTTCCCTGTGAGGGTACAGTAGGCCGCTGTGAATTATCACCTTGTCAAATTCCACACCTTCTCACTGCCAAAGAGGTTACATCAAAGATGTTCTTTTTTTTGTACCTGTTCCCATACAGACATTTTTTTTTTGTGTTTGTTTCTTTTCTTCAAACATGTCACAAAGTAGAAAGGCCGCGGAGACAGACCGAGGGCATCGAAAGCTGGCACCCGACCAGACCGAAACTCTGTCGACAGCAGAGGGCCGTACACACTCCTCCACTGTGAGCCCAGTCAACCTACACACAGAACCAGACAGAACATGAAGTCTGCCGACGTGTTGGGACAGACACCAGGATTCCCTGAGCCTCATAGCCTAAGTCTCTTCTATTGCAGATACCATATATACATCTAAATATATATATATATATGGTGAGTGTGGGAACATTAGTCTGTAGATGACGCCCTAAATGAGCCCTATATATGTGGCACAAAGTACACAGGGAAGCATATGGAAGAGCATCAGGGAGCAGAGACAGGGCAGGACAGTATACCCACTGATGATCTATCTGCAGGACACCTCTGGCCTGTATCCAGCCAGCATGTTACTCTTCCCCATAATTCATACATTCAGAAAAGCAGCGTTTAAACCTATTCCGAAAAAAAAAGAAACAGAGTCTGAAAACAAAAGCTCTATCAGCTGCTTCAGGCTTTAAGATCCAAGCAGACTGGTCCCCCCCAACAACATATTTGATATGTTCTTCATTACGCTAATCTGGTTTAATGCCCCCCTCCCTGCAGCCCACCCACCCCACAACCCAGTCACAGCTTTGTTTTCCTCTGTTTTTCGTTGACCCTCCACCAGCACAAGCTGCGGTGGCCCCATACCCCTTCAAATGACCACTTAGCCCAATCTACCCAAATACAATGCTACAGGATGTACATTAGAGGCACAAAATGAACCCACAACGTAATAACAGACAAAGGGGAGAGGACGAGATGGCATTAAGCCCCCCCTGATGTGTTTAAGCTGGCGCGCTGCGTCTCCAGACCCTCGGCCGGAGCCAGGAGCCGTCCGCTCGGCGGGAGTGAGACAGAGTCCACTGCAGAGGACAGCGGGCTGTGAGGCGGCGAGGGGGGGATGAATGGGGTAGTGGTGGCCAGCTCTCTGCCGTAGGCTAGCAGCTCATTATAGACCACTCACAGTGGGTCTTATCTCCAACAATCAAACG
>NC_044068.1:18920580-18930580 GCF_902167405.1 Gadus morhua
ACACACACACACACACACACACACACACACACACACACACACACACACACACACACACACACACACACACACACACACACACACACACACACACACACACACACACACACACAGACAGAAACCAATGTGTCCTGTCCCTCTACCTAGAACTGTGGCACATTGAGTAATGAGGGGTCATTTGCTTTAGCTAATTATGTTTGGGTTTTTGGGAGGGGGTTTTGACCAATGGTACTGATACACGCGCACACAGCACACACATACACACACACAAAGACACACAGACACACACACACACATGCGCACTCACACACGCACGCACACATACAGCTGCACATGCCGAGTGGTCCTGCTCGCACACGTTATTACAAACGGTCATTCACATACGCAGATCTCCCAGGATATTTTCCCCACGCGCACCCACACTCACACACACACCCACACTCACACACACACCCCCAAACACACACACTCACACACGCACACACCCAAACACACACTTACACACACGCTTCGCGCACACACACTGCACACTTGTGTGTGGCGCTGTAAGTGAGCTGTCTTCCGTTTCAACAATGTGTGCAGTGTTGTGCCCCTGGCCCCTCTCTCCCTCTCTCTCTCTGGTCTCTCCCCCTGGCAGCAGCGTTACTCAATCCTCTGACACGCATTCTGCACGCATGACGGCCGCCGCTTCTCATGACGCCGCTGGAGCCGCCACTTTAGTTCCGCCTGAGCTCTGTACACGCACGGGTCACAGGGGCCACAGGGGCCCGGCTGGTGGAGGGGGGCTGATCTGTGTATGCGTACGCAGACTGAGAGTCGGGATACATGTCCTCAGTGGATGTGGTGTGTGAATCAAGAGGATGAGAGGGAGAGAGTATGGGGGGACGAGGGAGTAATGAAGTGTTTTAAGTGTGTCCCTCTATGAAGACAACGCCGGCTCCCGTTATTCCAGATATCACTGTGTTCCAGACGCTTGGCCTCCTCTCGCAAACTCTATGCATAAAGACTTCCGTGTGGTGGGTCGATATACTTCTTCCAAGAGCACTTTGGAGGAGTCAATGCCTGCCGCTGTGCACCTCTTCCCAGGGTTGCACCATATACAGGTTGATAGCACAAAACCTGAAGCTTTGTCCGAGGTTGGGATGGTTTACTACTTAAAACAAAAAACGGACCAATTGACCTTCTCGCAAGGTGTGCAATAGATCAGACTGTGTTTGTGAATTTGTGTTTTGGAATTAAATTTGTGCCTGCTAACTAATAGTGTTTGTGCCTGCTCCCTCACCTCTGCTGACCCTGCCAGACCCCCTGAAAATAAAAGGCAGCTCAAAGGCAGAGAGGTGATGACCTCTGACCTCCAATTGGATCCCAGCCAAATTAGAGAAGCTAGCTCGTTTATTATTGCAGGATCCAAGGGGTCGGCTTAGCTCGGGAGGTAGATCGGGTTGACTTGTAACCGGAATGTTGCTAGTTCAAGCCCTGTCTCCTCCTAGCTGAGTGTTGAGGTGTCCTTGAGCAAGAAATCGAACCCTAGATTGGTGTGTGATTGTCTACACGAACCATTGAAAGTTGCTTTGGATAGAGGCATCTTCTAATACTCTGATATGCCCTAAATGTAAATGTTCAAAAACAATAACACACAATAGGGATCGGTCAGTCGCAAACGATTCAGTCAGAGCGAACGAATCCCGAAGGTGAACAACAAGTACTGATTCCCAAAACAAGAGAGCTGATTCATTTTCTTCTTTTTTTTTTGATATGGTCACGTAAATAAAATATACAAACGAACAGAGCTTCGTCTCCCCGCGACCTTATATTGATTTAGTCTAAAACGTTCTCAACGATTAAGCCAATGAGTGTACTACAGCAGGTAGCAATCGCGTTGCCATGGCACATGGGTAAACAAATGATAAGACACCACCACAGAAGTTAACTAATGATCGCTGTAGGCTTCAATATAATGCAAGCCCTTTCTTTTATTTCCATTTTGTTCTAGGATTGATAAAGTATTGTTTTTACCTACCATTACGAGTCTTACCATCTGACTCAACAAACGAATCAAACTAACAAGTCAAACGAACGAATCGTGATAGTGAACGGAACTGAAAGAACTGATTCCCGGAAATGAATCGTTTTGCCCATCCCTAACACACAATAATGCTCTCTCAAAATCAATGTCAACTAGATCTCTCCATTTTGGGATGTTTTCACTCATTATCAGCTGTTCGCTTACACCTTGGGTTCATTCATAGACCTTTTTCGAATCACAACCGTTGTTGCAGTGAAGGTGTAACTAGACAAAGAGTAATGAAGGCCTATCAAAATTGTCAACAAGGGGCCACTAGCTAACGATTTTGCGGGAGCTGGATCTTCAGTATTAAGACAACACATCCACCGTAGGGTTATGGTCTACTTGGTGGCCCTGTTCCCGTGCCCGCCGTACCCACCTGAAACAGAGGCTACCGGACCCTCCCCCCTCCCGTACAGACACGCACACATGCACACACGCACACATTAAAAAGAAAATGAGTGTCCGTCTCGTAAATCGGAGTACCAGACAGTGTTTTGGACAGCTTCTTAACGCATTAAATAACGTGTCAAAAAGCCATCCGAGACACCGTATTTAGCCGTTGGAGAATAGAGGACAGGCAGGGTCGATCAATAGACGTCTATAATGAGGGGCAGTTTGACCCTTTTCAGCTTCCTTACACGCACGCATAATAGCACACGACGCATACACACGCACACACACCCATACACCCACACACACACCCATACACCCACACACACACACACACACACACACACACACACACACACACACACACACACACACACACACGCACACACACACGCACGCACACACGCACACACGCACGCACACTCGCGTGCACACGAACACACTCACACACACACACACACACACACGCACACACACGCACACACGCACACACACACACACACACACACACACACTTTCCCCTCACCACTCATGTACGCACCCACAAATACACAAAATTAGACACACGCCCGATTATAAACTCACTACAATCCTCCCTTCACCCAGCCTCTCTCCAGAGGGAAGGCCGAGGGTTCAATTAGAGCTAGGCTGCTGCGAGTTGGCCCCCGCTCTGACACACAGCACCGGCTTTTGTTCGCTTTTATGATCTTCTGCAATCTATAAACTAAGTTATTATACAATCATGTTACCAGATCCTGTAAAACTGAAAATGCTTTTGGCCTCATTAAAATAAGTATGTTGTTTTTGTGTGTCCTTCTGTGGACACATGAGGTATTGTGTTTGATATATTTGCAAGTATATATAAATATATATACATTTATCTACGCAACATAACACTTAAGTCAAGTCTGTGTGTGTGTACGTGAGTGTGTGCAAAAAGGTCTGCGCATGTTTGTTTCTCCATCTTTATGTGTGTATAGGTGTCAACTCTAGGCCTTCTCCGATCTGAAGCTGTGTTTGCGTGTGAGAGCACGCCTAAGGCTTAAGTGTACCTCCTGTGTGCGAGCATGCTGCTCATGTCTGCATCTACGTGCGGGAAGACTGGAAGTATGTCAGCGTCAGCACACAGCCGTCGGAGCGCAGGCTATTGTCAAGGCGTGTGCCGTAACAACCTGGAAGATGATGGTGTAAAAACAAAACAATTACAATGAGAAGGGAACGTGCGCGTGTGCTGAACCGGGGTTTGGGGAGGGAGGACTGGCTGTTGGCTGTTGACGGCAAGGAGCCGGGGAGAGAGGGGGTGTGCTCTCAGTTTACCCAAAGTGTTGCGTAAACCTTGGTTATTGTTCTGTATCCGGCCGTCTTTTGATGCTGATAACCTCTCTGGTGCTCTTCGCCTCCCCCGTCCTCCTCCTCCCCCTCCCTCCTCTCTCCTCTCCCCTCTTCTCCCCCCTCCCCCCTCTTCCCTCCCCTCTTGAGGTATTGTGTCTGGTGCGAGAGGAAGGAAGGGCCCTTGAAAAAGAAACAACTGATTATTGCATTGGAGGGGTAAACATATGGAAGAGAGAGAGAGAGAGAGAGAGAGAGAGAGAGAGAGAGAGAGAGAGAGAGAGAGAGAGAGAGAGGCACATTAAGAGAATAATGTGTGTGTGTGTGTGTGTGTGTGTGTGTGTGTGTGTGTGTGTGTGTGTGTGTGTGTGTGAGAGAGAGGGACTGAGAGAGAGAGAGAGAGAGAGAGAGAGAGAGAGAGAGAGAGAGAGAGAGAGAGAGAGAGAGAGAGAGAGAGAAAGAGAGAGGCACATAAGGAGAATAGTGTGTGTGTGTGTGTGTGTGTGTGTGTGTGTGTGTGTGTGTGTGTGTGTGTGTGTGTGTGTGTGTGTGTGTGTGTGTGTGTGTGTGAGAGAGAGGGACTGAGAGAGAGAGAGTTTTCAACTTTAATTTAATCAAATGGATTGAGTTGCACTTATATGGAATTAAAACAAACTGACATGAACAGCTTGGATTAAGTGCAGATGACCTGATGCCGCGATATATCGAACCAGGAGTCCCGAGACATCAGTGTCCGCCTGTTCCCCTACAACACATCCTGGCCCCCCTGCAGTCCCCTATATGGTGGCTCCCCCCCCCCCCCCCCCCCCCCCCCCGCCTTCCTGCCCGGGATAGAGCCCAGGCCCTGGCCTTTCCCTGTGCCCTTCCGTCCGCCCACCCTTGCTGCACGTCCCACCCTGTCTGGGGATGTCCACACCCACTCTTCTCTACCTCCCCCCTCCCAAGAGATCTGCTGTCTATAATCTCCCCTCCAGACCCCACTCTCATTTCATCTCTGCACACTCAGTAGCAGCCCCTCACACTGTTTATCACCATGTGTGTATGTATGTGTGTGTGTGTGTGTATGTGTGTGAGTGTGAGCATCAGCATGTGTGTGTGTATGTGTGTGCGTGTGTGTGCGTGTGTGAGTGTGTGTGTGTGTGTGTCATGGCGGCGGAGCGGAGTGCACGCCAGTCTGACCTCACACTCGGCCAATCATCACCCGTTGTTACTGCCGCCGTTAATGTAGCCATCTTTGATATGATTTTACGCAGAGCAGTCCTTGTTCGATAACAATCATCAAAGTTGCCTTTAAGCAGGCAATACAAAGCAGTACAATTTACAAACACCATGCCATCCTACCCCACTACATTTACCGTCGACCTACAATACTCCATCAACCACAGAGTTCACCGATTGCGAACGGCTGCTGTCAAAAAATTAATGGACAAACTTCCAGTATTATGAAAGACAATTTAGGGAAGGCCTGGATACCCTGTCCAGGGCTAAGCTGATGATATGGCCATTGCATCCCGAGATGAAGGTGTGATTAAAAACATTTTGTCATGCACCGATAGATTGTGGTGGATAGAGAGTGGTGGCAATCGCTTGTATAGATTAAAAGATGACCAGCCCCGCTTTTTTCACATCTTCGATCTGCCACTCGGAGTGTACGCCACACATGAGACCTATAACTACCTGGGCCACAAATGTATCATCGCTGGAGAATGGAATCAGCATGTAAATGTCATGGCACATCAGTTTATGACCCGACTGGACCTCATCCGCGCAGCACCTCTTCATGTACCTTTTAAAAGGCAAGCAATGTGAGACATAGCTTTCCTAAAATTCAACATATTTTTGTACAACAAAACCGTAAACTCAGTTAGGAAATGGCTATGTCTTAATACACATGCCACGAGATCCTTTATCTTCCAGAGAAGACAGGACGGGGGGATTAGTGTTCCAAAAATGTTGGAGTACAACGCCACAAGACAGTCTCACCTCACCAACATCCTGAATTGCAATGACACCAGCGTAAGGCAAATGGCCAGACCATCCTAAATCCTTCCTGGATTTAAGAAACAGAAAGTTCTGCACGAATGCGGTTGGGAAGAAAACTTCCTGGGTTTTAAAATAAAGCCCAAGGGCAAGCTGGATGGATGAGCATAGGGTTTTGGTGTGTCATCAGTCTGGCCAGACCTCAACGACTTACGCCGGAGGGCAGGCGCTGAAGTGAAGTGGACTTCCCATCTTTAACCTGTAGAGGTCTCTGTGGCAGTCGTAGAGGACCCATCCATTCAGACTCCTCTGTCTATTCAGAGAGCCAAAAATATTGAGTACTGGTCCAGTCTAAAACAGCAATGCCACCATGAGTGAGGGGATACTCATTTTCTGAATAAAAGCACATCTGCAGGTTCTTCCTACAAAATACAACCTTTTACTGTGGCTTCTCTCCATCAATTCACCCCTCTGCATGCTGTATGACCCCCCTCAACACCTGGAGTCAGTAGCCGACAACAGTTGTCCATCACTTAAAGGACTCTATATTGCCAGACACGACAGACTTGTAGAACTCATTGCTGCCCAGATTCCCTTTGCGGCAGATGAAAAGGTCTTTAAACACACAGTACGAATGCTTTAGCACTTTTTTAGGAATTCCAAACACACCAGATATTGTTATCATATTTCATGATTCCAAAACAGTTAGGCTATTTGAGGTGTCATGCGCATTTGACCTGTTTATGGAGGAATGTTACTACTCTAAGACTCTAAAACATCAATCATTGATATCGACCACCAGTCTAGGGCATGTACATGGCAACCCATGGACTTTGCATGTGGGGGCTTTCAAAACACAGTTAGTAAATTGCTGCTCAATTTCAGCAATTATTGGAAGCATGTTTGCTTTCCTGTGTCTGAAATTGTAAAATACATAAAAATGTGCTGATCTGTTTTAATTGTTTGGATCATTCAAAAAATGTGAGTCCTGATGCAATTTGACTTGTAATGTGGGATCAAATAAACTATATAAAATGGAAGTGTGTGTGTGTGTGTGCGTGTGTGCATGCGCGCGCGTGTGTGTGTGTGTGCGTGCGTGCGTGCGTGCGTGCGTGTGTGTCTGTGTGTGTCTGTGTGTGTCTGTGTGTGTGTGTGTGTGTGTGTGCGTGTGCGCACATGGGCATGTGTTGGCGGGTCGTTAAAAGGGAAAGAGTGTTGCGGATGTCCAACGGGGGCGTTGTTTGGCAGTGGGCAGAGGGGGGGGGGGGGGGGAGTTCCACTGCAGACACCTCAGGAACAATCAGAAGCTAACCCCCACTCGCTTTTCCTGTTTGACCTTTCTCTTTTTTCATTGGCTGTGCACTCATCGCCACGGAAACACAGACAGGAAGAGCCGCGGCGCTCTGTGATGGCCGGGCAAACGGAAGGATTGAGAAGCCCGCAGTGAGAATGTGAATAAGAAAGGGCGGATACCCTCCCTAGTCTATTTCAGGAGTTGGAAAAACACACACACTCATGTATACTTACACACACACTGACATGCACACACACTGAGGATGCTTCACTTCCTGTGCCGGGCTTTCAATGAGTCAGACATATTTTTTTGAACTCTCACTGCGTTTGTTTTGAATGCCTTTCCCTTCCTCTCGGTGGAAGTGCTCACAACAGCAGGCCAGGAGTGTTGGACTTGAAGCTGGGCCTTAGGTCTCCATCAGCACAGAGAGGCTGCACCCTACACTGCACTGCTGCCAGACAACTGTCAATACAGCTTTTGGTATGTTGCTGAAACGGTGGGTGTCAATTCGTCTATTCACCACTGTCTTCTTTAAGAGGGAAATAAAACACCTAAGCAGGAATAACTGTCAGAATGACCCGGGCAAGAAGACATTCCTGGCAACACATCATGTCATCAATCAAGGATATTTTCTGTGATGCAACAACTATTACTACTAACTTTCAACTAACAAAGTAACACATACAAAGCCCTTATCCACATAACTCCCACATCTTCAAATTCAAATGAGACGTTTCTTCTTATTTTGGGTCACCCCATGACGGGTCGGTGGGTGGCTGTCTGAATGGGTGCGCTTGGTTCCATCGTTGGTGGGGCTGGAGGCATGGTGTGGCTGGCTCCGCCCCTCTGTGACTCCCTGACTTCCCATCATGCTGTGGCGTTGCCGGCGCAGCCCCCAGTAATCAGCAGTCCTTTGATGGGGAAGCAGATCAGGGAGGGGCACAGGGGATTACGGCTGAAACAGCCGGAGCTTTGGTTACAGCCTCTATGTTTTCTAAACCCGGCACAACGGCAATCTTGGAATTTTCCACTGAATCATACAAAGAGAAAAAAAATGTAAAAAGTAAGGGAAAAAAAGGAGAGAGAGCAAGAGAGAGTGAGCAGGAATGACAGGAACGTGTTTTTTGTGCAACTGATGAGGTGGACGCCTGGTACCTGCTGCGGCTGACCTCATCCCACAAGCACGTGCAGACACACGCACACACACACACACACATACACACACACACATGCACACGCACACGCACACACACACACACACACACACACACACACACACACACACACGCACACGCACACGCACACGCACACACACACACACACACACACACACACACACACACACACACACACACACACACACACACACACACCCATGCACCGACACTAATATAATCACAATGTCTATCCAGCCACAGGTGAACCAGGATAGCATCGTCCTGACCACATGTAAACAGGATTCCATACTTTCACAGCGGAAACGTCGTCGGAGGAGGAGGCCTCCCCGACCCTGAGACCGCGCGCTGCACTTTACTGTAATAACATATTCAAGGAAACCCAAAATAGCCGCACAGGAAGTGATCCAGCTTTGTTGACTGTGGTTCAACAGCTGTCTACAAATTTTAATTTAAGTCTCCTTTGAAGGAAGAAAAACCTTAGCCTTAATTTCCCTGCTCTCTTAATAACCAGCTCCCTCCGAATCCAGATGTGTTTTGGTGCGATCTTCTTCAAACGTGTTGTAGGCAGAGACCAAACAGCCCCTTCTCCCCCCCACACTTCCGACTCCCTTTCCTCATTTAATTCATTTATTATTTAATCTAATTTCATTATTTCCCCTTTTTCTGCGAGATCCTCTAGAGTATTTTGCGATCAAAGCCCTTATTAAGGAACAGCCAAGCGGAGCAGCCAGCTCCCTGATGAAGCGGCCAAACGGCCCCTGAAGAGCCCGCCTCTCACATCCCCACACACCGACATATCATGCACTGATTATCCCTTTTATAACCGACCCTATTCCTGTGCTCATTAGCATGCTCATTATCTCGTTATCTCGTTAACAAATTGAGTGGCCCGATGTTAGAGCCTGGGAGAGCTACAGCGAGGGCAATTGGCAGAGTTTAGTGGCGTACACAGTGTTCATGTTAATTAAAATGGAATCTGATATAATCGAGTCTCTCCTGGAAATGCACACAAACAGAGAGTTCAACTTCATATATGGCGGCTGAATTTTTGCCCAGCTGACTTTTGGCTAGCTAACAATGGCTCGCTCATTGGAGCTGAGTTGGCTCTTTGAGAGCCGGGGCCCTTTGAGAGCCGGGCCCTTTGCATCCGACTGACGTGAAGAACCCTGTTGCTCTGCAGCTGTAAACCTCCGCCGCAAGCCGCCCGAGACGTCCCGCACTTTTTCGCGTGCGTGCGCTGCTGGCATTCAAAGCAGCAGCTTTGAATGCTAGCACACTGACAGACAGCAGGCTCGCCTCTTACACACTGGCAGCAGGAACAACAAACAAATAAACGCTCAGTGTTGTGAGAGAAGAGCAAACCCCCCCTCCCCCCCCCCCCCACCACCAGCACCACCAGCACCACCACCAATCAAAAAGACGGAAAACCCCAACAAACAACAACCAGCTCCCTGTTTCCTCTGTAAAGGGCCTTGTTTGAATTACCCCTCTATTTGTGCAAAATGCCTGCGTATTTCTGGAAGTGTGGGCCCCGGGGAGACGGGGTGGTGGGAGGGTGTGCGTGCGGGGGGGGGGGGGGCAGGCAAAGGGCAAAGTGGAGGGGGTCTTTGGGTTAATTTGGAGCCATTTCGTCGTTGGTCATGCTGAAGCCGTGTGTTGCCCTGGGGACCTGCTGTTTCGGGGGAGGGGGGAGGCGGGGGGGATGTGTGGGCATTTTTATTTATCTTTTTTCGGGGCCCCAGAAACACACAAAGGAAACAC
>NC_044068.1:18940580-18943080 GCF_902167405.1 Gadus morhua
CCTGGCTCGCCATTGTCACCCATAAAGCCTATTGTCATCACCCTCTGCAAACACACACAGTAGTGTCCCAGAAGGACAGATGGATGGATGGTTAGACAGATGGAATGATCCCTTACAGAAGGTCAGCGAGAAACACTCCATTCCTTCTCCTAGGTCAGGAAAGTCGTCTGAATGAGGCTGAAAATAGACGTCTAAAATACTTAGAAAACAGATGTAGAATAGACGTGTAAAATACTTCAAAAAACAACATAAAATAGACACGTAAAATACTTAGGAAACCGATGTGAAATATACGTTGAACATTAATGAGAAAAAATGTGTCTTAAATGTAAGTATTGAAGAACTCTAAAATCCTTGAAATAGGTATACAAAAGAATTATATATTTTAATATAGGAAAAGACAGTTAAGGGCGGAGGCGTGAAATGGCACGAAGCTAGTCAAATGCTGATGCAGGTACGATGCGATGTGGGAAAGATGTGGTGAGATCCAGCTAAAATGCTGCTAAGATATCCGTAATTATCACCTAAAAAGAGGTGTGAAACACTTAAATATGGTATGCAACACACATTGACCTCTGAAGTGCCCTTCACCTCCTCTTATGGGGCTCTGCTGTTTCACTGTAGCGGGGAGCTTTGATAATTAATAAACATCTCAATCTCTCTCTCATTCTCTCTCTCTCTCTCTCTCTCTCTCTCTCTCTCTCTCTCTCTCTCTCTCTCTCTCTCTCTCTCTCTCTCTCTCTCTCTCTCTCTCTCTCTCCCTCACTATCTCTCTCTCTCTCTCTCCCTCCCTCTCTCTCTCTCTCTCTCTCTCTCTCTCTCTCCCTGTTTTTTTCTGAACAATAACCATCCTGGAAGGTCAAACACCACAACCCAGTTCATGCACATACACACACACACGCACACACACACATAGACACACACGGAGAAACAGTGGCGGACATCTGTGTGTGATGAAGAACACTCATTGCTCCAGTAGAATTGGATGAGGCTTTAAAGGCATTCCTCTATTTTACGGCTAGGTGACCGAGAGATGGCTGGGAGGGTTAATGAGGAGGTGTGTGTGTGTGTGTTTCTGGAGGAGGGGGGGGGGGCTTCTGGCTCTACATACCGTGTAGCCTCCCTGATCCTTATCACAGCCTATCCAGCAGGCCAAGCAAACAAATAACAACAACAGGACAAACATCAGCGAGATGATTAACATTGCTGATGAACTGAGAGACAACAGCCCATCCATCCCAGGATAAGACTCTGCCTGTTTGTATGTGTTTGTGACTGTGCATGCAAATATGTACGTGCGTGTGTGTGTGTGTGTGTGTGTGTGTGTGTGTGTGTGTGTGTGTGTGTGTGTGTGTGTGGGTGTGTGTGTGTGTGTGTGTGTGTTTTGTGTGTGTGTGTGTGTGTGTGTGTGTGTGTGTGTGTGTGTGTGTGTGTTTGTGTGTGTGTGTGTGTGTGTGTGTGTGTGTGTGTGTGTGTGTGTGTGCATGCACGCATGCATGTGTGTGTGTGTGTGTGTGTGTGTGAGTGTCTGTCTGTGAGTGTGTGTGTTGCGTGTTTGTCTCTTTTGTGTGTCGTCTGCAGGAGCCCCGCGGGGTGCTGGGTGGGGGTGTGTGGGTGCTCTCTGTTCCCTGGGTCCTTATCTTTTGACCACACAGTGTTAATGAGTTAATGTGTGATCCACTGAGAAGAAGAAGAGACCCCTGTTAATCCATGGAGACTCTCCTCCTCCGCGGGGGCCACTTAAGTTAAACATTCATGATACACATTCAATGGAAAACGAGAACGAGTGAGAAATTACACCAAAATGTCCCCACCCCCCGCCGTCCCCCCACTCTCATTTAGAAGCAAATGATTGTAGGAATTAAATATAAAAACAACAACCTGACCGGCATAGTGGCTGTTGTGAAAGCTATTAACATAGTGGCAGTGGAGGGATGGCCTCAGTGGATGGTGTTAAACATTGCTGAGGGGGCTGGATTTACAGTCTGACTGGAGTAATCTACTGTCGCTCTGGGAGAGAGGTGCAGGAATGGTGATGTGCAGGGGGGGGGAGGGTCGGTGGTGGTGGTGGTGGTGATGGGGGGGGGGGGGGGGGGGGGGGTTGAGAAGCCGTTTGAACCTGGCCATTGGCACAGAGGCATGTCGGAGGTGCATGTTAATGCGCGGCGGTGGCGAGTGCGAGGAGTTGAAGGAGGTCATGGACGCCTGCGTTTGGCCCGCAGCGAAGGAGGCGTCTACCGTTAAACACACTGAACCAGCTGCAGGGAAACTGTGCCGCGTAGAGGGAAGGAACCTCTCGCTCTCTCTTCTTATGTGTTTACACAGATACAGTTGTAGGTACAGATACACACACAGATACAGACACAGATACAGCACTCCTGTGTCAAAGGATTCAGCACTCTCAAAGGATTTCAATAGTACAATAATCCAACATTCATGGTATAATACTAATCAGCTCAATAACAGAGACTTTACCTCAACACAACCGGCGCTCTGATGT
>NC_044068.1:18965580-18973080 GCF_902167405.1 Gadus morhua
AATGCGAGAGGCGGACACGCCATCGGCCAGACGGACATTTGAATATTGGATGGAAATGTGGGAATTGGTGGGCGGACTATTTATTCCAATGAATAAATAGAAGAAGAAAATCCATAATATGCAGCAAATTAAATCAGGTCTTTAGGAACAATTAGTTTGACTTCAGCACTGGACGATTATATATTTTCTTTTGCGGTCGATATAACAAACGTTTTGCTCTTGCTTCTCAAAAACCTATGGTTGGCCTTGATATTGTTCCTCCTTGGATAGCGGGCCGACATGGTGGGGACGGTCCTGGTGGAAGGCTGTGGCGTGTTTCAGTGTGTTTCTCCTGCGGTGTAGTTATCACCACTGAGGAGCAGAGCGGGGAATGGCGCCTGGCCAGCAGCGTTTTATCTCCTCCAGCGGTTCTTCATCCGTGCCGACAGCCGGTAGCTACATTTATTTCCCCTCCCCAGTAAACGCATCAAGATCTCTTCATACTGGGCCAGGCCTTGCAGACACCAGGCAGCATCAACTTTGTGTTGCCTTGGCTCACGGCTAAACGATCTTAGCATCATGGAAATAAGAAAAAGATCAAAAGAAAAAAACCAGTATCTGGCTCGGCTGATAGATCAAAAGGCCACACCGTGTTCGTGACGTGAAATCCATTGTGATATATCTTTCATCTTAGATTAGTGGTGCTGCCATTCAGGAAGGGTGGAAGTGTAGCATATATTCCAGAGTTATTTACAATATGAATTTAAAAAATATGTGGTGACACTAGTTGGGCAGGATTAATGTGTTTTCACCATCTGAATCTATTACTCTCAGAGACAAGACAAATGGGCAGGAACTTGCTATCTGGAAAGGACTTATATAAGTAATATATATATCAGTAATACATTTATGTATAATTAAGTACATATGAGTAATAAAGTAATAACGTAATACATCATTAATATTTAAAGCATGACAAAAAGAGAAACGGTTTGCTATTCCCTGACTCATCTGGCATGTTGATTTAAGACCAGTCGGTAGTCCTTGTGTGGGCATACAGTACTTAACTATACAGTCGGGTATGATTTGAAGGCAAGATGGGACAAGACACGGGATTGGGTTCTCTCACTCTCTGGCATGCTAAGATTCCAGTGAGAATCGCTCTGTGAGTTTCAGAAAGGCCAAAATACTTCCCCAACTCGTTTGTTTTTTCCCCCAAAATAATCTTGATGGGAAAATGTTAAAAATAGGGACCCGACATGGGAACGCAAGGCTTTTGTTGGGACTTTAATTTGTCACATTATATGTCTTTATTCCGAAAAACGCATCGTAATCGCCTACGATACCGGCTCATTTAATTTAACATTGGTGAATATTCACAACATCCATCTGACGCTGCTTTTCAGAGTGTTCTTAAAACGTGTGTAAGAGTTCAATGAGTTAAGCATTTCTTAATTACGACGTTTGCAGGCAATCAAAGTAGGCCTAATGAGTCCTGATCCCATAAAGCCTTTCAGGTCTTCAGGGCTTTATGTGGCTGAAGACTGATGGAGACAGCGCCATAGTCCTTGACAAATACAAAAGAACAAAAGATCTAAGGGTATATACTCTAGCAGCCCACTGGAATTAAATTCCTACACTCTGTAACAACATGTCCATGTGTATTCTATCCTCTCTCTTTTTCTCTCTCTCTCTCTCTCTCTCTCTCTCTCTCCCTCTCTCTCTCTCTCTCTCTCTCTCTCTCTCTCTCTCTCTCTCTCTCTCTCTCTCTCTCTCACTCTCTCTCTCTCTCTCTCTCTCTCTCTCTCTCTCTCTCTCTCTCTCTCTCTCTCTCTCTCTCTCTCTCTCTCTCTCTCTCTCTCTCTCTCTCTCTCTCCCTCTGACTCCTACAGAATAATGTTCTCTTGCCGAAGGTTGATGAGGTCATCACTTTTGGTTTGATCCAACATAAAGGACATCTCTTTTACCCGATACTAACTTGGGAACCGTCGCTCGTGCACGGACACATCCCTCCGTCGAACATCGTGGAATGCAACAAGACATGACTTTTGAGGTTTCCCACGCAATTACCTGATAATGGCATCGGCCCTGGAAGATTGAGTTCCACCTCAGATATACAGATAGATTCTACCAAATCAAATGCTATTCACATCCTCTTTTGTTTGTAGCCAGGCAAATATTTGAAGGGTGTTCTTAAGAGTCCTCAATACAAAAGAAGATTGTTGTTGAGCTGGTCAGGTTTCACTTGTAAAGCAACCAAACGGGACCTTGACCGACAGCTAAACCGTAAACCGCATTGGAAAATGTAACAATTTTCAACATCAAGGAAATGTTGGGTTTACTCCCAACAATCCCTCCCCCCCGGGCCCCTATCTCTCCTGTTCATCAGTGGTTGCAGTCTGACTAAACAGCGGGTTGGGAAGTGTTTCAAGGTATTGGGAAGGGAAAGCCGCAAAATAAATAACTTGTAGACTAATTTTTTTGTGAAACGTGGTGAAAGAGGACCCCAACACTTCCTTGTGATTAGGCACGTTTGTGTTCTTTATTTACTAATAATGTCACCCTCTATGCTATGTTTAGAAGCTACTGTTGTACTTTCATTTGTATAGTGTGTTAAATTCAGCTTGTACTGAGCTTGACCTGATACATATGTAAAATAAAATAAAAACACACAAATCGTTTTAAACTGCATTTCTACAAATATCCCTTTCGGTACATTCTTGAAACATTTTTGAATCATCAAACGCATTGCACAACAAACGACATGCTCACACAAAGAGGATTGAGGTTTAGAAAATACAAAGAGTAAGAACACAAAGAGGAAGAAGGTTTAGAAAATACATTGAAATACAGGGTGATTGCAGGGGGGGGTGGGGGGGTGCAAGCAACTGTTTGAATGAAACTTGGTTTGGTTTGGTGGTAATGTGAGGGGGTGTTGAAGAAGGATGTGTGGCCTGTAGGTATCGTTGTGGTCCACAGCTTCAGAAGGGGTTCCAGGAATGGAGCAGGGTAGGATTTGGGGTTAACCTTTGCAGTATCTAATTGGTTAACCTGTGGTTTGTTTTGATTACATTTTTAGTGGATTTAAAAAAAAGAATGTACTGTTTTTTCTTGTTTTACACTGTAGACACGACATCATTACCAGATCTGTTAGATCTATTTCTTTTATAATGAGCATCAAAAGGGCTGCCCGAGCTAAACCATAGCAGTAATACCAAAGTGGGACTTTCCATAAGTGAAGTGAAGAAAAGAGACCCCTGTCATGGCCGGCTAGGTGTGTGTCTCTCTGTTCACCTTGTGAGGTGCATGCCCTGGCAGAGACGCAGAGCTGAACACACTGCAAGAGGGCTTAGCAAAGCAGACACAGAGAAAACTCAAGGCTCACCAGAACATCTCTTTCATCCATTGTGCATCGTAGTGTGTGATCCTCTCCCATGTTTTACCGTTTCTAAAGACGACGTTCAAGGAATCGGGATGAAAAAAAGGCCCTCAAGTGTAAGAAAAAACTAAAAGTTAAATGAAACATAGTGAAATGTGTTCCTTGCATCACCTTGGTTGAAGGGTTCAAGGCGTTCGCGCCCAGGAGCCAGACAACATGGCACAGAGCTGTGTCTGTGGTTTGGCTGCTCTTCAGCTCCGCTCTCCTGTTGTTCCAGTCAGGTGCCTTGCACAAGACCACCTCAGCCGTGCTTTGTTTTGTTTCTATAAGAAAAGGAGCTGAAGTGTTCCTTATCCAAGATCCAATGCCGCGTCACACTCTTTTAATCACACTCTGCTCGTCTATTGGTTTTAATTAGTAGTAGATGTACGTTTTTTGTACGTTTTGTTATGTTTCTCATACGATCAACACATTATCATGTTATAAGCTCCAATAATATCGGCATTGTTACTGCTACTCTCATAATGACACCGGTAACATGACACAGGATCCTAAGGGCATCGTGAACCACAGATAAAAGACAAGGCTCCCGAGACACGGCAGCCAGAGCCCCCCCTGTCTCTGCCCTCTGCTCCGAAGCCTGCAACGTGTACTGAATGTTCACTGTGATGACTACACAACACCGCCGCCCTCGCTGTCATCCGGTCGGCCTCCGTCCGTCTGACGTCGGGGTGTCAGTGGTGATGCGGCCCCTCCCGCCAGCCCCCGGATCCAATGTCACGTAGCACGGAACTCACCGTCCCGACGCACTCTTGTTTTTGTCTCGCGCGCTCCGCCCGACTTATGAATCTTTTATCCAAACTGGCCCCATTGCTTAACCATCCGTGCCCATCCTCCCCCCTTCCACCCCAAATTCAAACCCCCTGGGCTGGGGCCTGGGGGGATGGGGGGGGAAATGGATGGAGGCAGGGAGGGAGGGAGGGAGAGGGGAGAGGGGGCATTGCTTCATTGTCACCAAAAACAACACAGCAAAGATGCCTGTGCTGGCCCACCTCTGATGATGCAGGTCTGCGACTGGGAGAGACCCTGCTTTGATGAGCACCCCCCCGGCCCCCTGTCTCTGTGCATGTTGTTTATTTATTTTACCTCTTCTTTGTTTACCCTGACAATTTCGATTCAAGCATCTACTTTAAAGTGAACACCATGTTTGTGTGGGCCCTTCGTATGTATGTCTGCATGCGTATGTGCTGGGGAGTGTGTGTGTGTGTGTGTGTGTGTGTGTGTGTGTGTGTGTGTGTGTTTGTGTGTGTGTGTGTGTGTGTGTGTGTGTGTGTGTGTGTGTGTGTGTGTGTGTGTGTGTGTGTGTGTGTGTGTGTGTACGTGTGTGTGTGTGCTTGTGTGTTTGTGTGTGTGTGTGTGTGTGTGTGTGTATGTATGTTTGCATTTGTGCCTGGTGTGGAAGGTGTGTTTGCGTGTGCGTCGTGTGTGCGTTTGTGAGCGTGTCTACGTGTGTGTGTGTGTGTGTGTGTGTGTGTGTGTGTGTGTGTGTGTGTGTGTGTGTGTGTGTGTGTGTGTGTGTGTGTTTGTGTGTGTGGGGGGGGGGGGGGGGGGGGGGGGGGGGGGGGGGGGGGGGGGGGGGGGGGGGGGTATGTGCATGTTGGTTTGTACGCATGAGATTGAGCATGTGTATCTTGGGGGAAGTCCAAGAAAAACTATATAGCTATCAATTCCAACGCAAACTATTTTTTGTTGTTGTTCAAATGTAGAACCACCTCTTCTTTCTGATGTGTTATGTCTTTCTCAAATGTTTTGTTTTCTGTTGTTTCAACCCAAATGTAGCAACAGCAGCACATGGTATTTATAGGCTGCTACTTGCTAAGTAATTTGAGGCTACACACCATGAATACGAAAATGCAGCTCTATGAAACTTCCAAGAACTCACCACCATCCCCATGCCTACATCCCCACCCTGGCCTGTTGAAGCAGCTACCCCAGCATCCACCACAGAAGAAGACCACCTCCTTCTCTCTTCCACTGGCTTTGTCTGCTTAATAAAATAAGAGGGCCGCCACCCAGGGGTATGCACTTCCTGTCCTCATCTTTTGGAGTGTGGGGCAATAAAAACAGAAACAACACAATTGCAGTAGCAACGGTCTCTTTCTCACTCAAACTCGTTTTTCATGATCTCATGTCCTCGTGTCGAGGTCAGGGGAAGGATGCAAGACTTGGAGAAATAGGGAATAAGGAGCCAAGTTTTGAGGTCCAAAACTTTTCGTTCCTGTAAGTGCTTCTCACAGTCCCGGCACACGAATGGCAGTTAGACTTTAACAGTTAAGAACAATAGAAATACACACCTTACTGCTGTTGCATCATTAAGCATTATTAAGCATTATTACATTTCACAATGATCTTATCTTAGGCATACATTTTCATGGTCCTGTTTTCCCCGAATGTCGTTCCCTTCTGATTTACGATTATAATACAGATACGATTTTAAATTTGAATATTTCTTTGTACCAAAATCTTCCCTGAACAAGTCAATATCACTGGCTTGGTATAGGCAAACATGTGCCCGAATGATGCCTGCACAGATAATTACAGATGCGCTCTCTCCGCCAACACTGTCATTAGAAAAAGGGAATGGGAATGACTCAAGGCTACAACCACCGCTTGTGGTTACGTAACTTGCTCTCCCGGATTATGTCTGTCCCGAAGACAAGGGGCGTCTAAACAAAGACCGCACACAGAACGCAGCCTCATAGAGATTCTTTTTTTGGATGGGAATATATTTAATGTGGTTTCCAATCAAGGTAGAGAATAAATAGAGCTACCGCTCCCGATAAAGTCGGATTTAGGAAGGTTTCTCCACAGAAGGGCTGTTTAAGGACGTACTGCGCGACCCTGCAGTAGTTCTGTTTGTATCCACAAGAGGGCGCAGTGAAGCTGCGCCCTTTTTTGGCGTTCTTGTAGCGAAGTGCCCCGAGACAATAGAGAACGGCGTATTGCAAAAGCTCAATGGACAAGAGAAGGAAATGCATTAGCGGGTAATTAAGTCGTGGGTAGCAGTCTAAATCATTGTTATTTGATTAACCAAGGGCTAATCACAAAATCTAAAAAGAAACCATTATGAATGTCGTTAGTCCTATTTTGTACTTATTTGACATATTTATATTTATATATATATTTATAACATATTTACTATTTAGGTTCCTGATCAATCAATTACAATATGTAGGCTTTTTCTTTTGGTTTACTTGGACAGAGATGGGTCAGGAAAAGGTGAACATGTGAGTAACTATTTCCAATGTTTGATAACAGCGGAAGACACCGAGCCGAGAAGAAACACCTCTGCTCTGTTCACCTTGAGAACGGTCAGAAAAAGTTGGCTTCGCACACACCAGCGTGCAGCTCGACGTTACGTCTCGAGCGCTGCATCAAACGGCCCCGCCCCCACCCCCCCTCCGGAGTGGGCGGGGCCTCGGCAAACACAGATTGGAGTGTATAACACTGCATCGCAGCTCGGTGTGTGTCAAAGGACTGTCTGTGCCCCTGTGAGAGTGGATGAGCGCTCACCAACATAGTGTTTATATACTGACTGCGAGAGACGGGAAACTCTGGTCCGCACATCATCAGGACAAGGTGAGCATCTCCGCTGTTTTACCAGGGTGGCACGACCACGTCCAACACTGTTCTATTAGTAAAAGGAAAAAAACGTCCACATTCTACCAGCCTTGACATTGATTTTAATTAAATGACGTTACAACTCCGTTATAAGACTAATCATGCTTTTCGTGGGACTCTGTGCACTAATCTACTTACTTGGGCTGAGTTCTAATGCGCTCTTACTGTTTATGCATGTAGGGTTTTATTCCGCGGGGTCAAATTTACGCACATTCTCCTGAGAGATTTGGATGACTTTACGCACACAAGGGGAGAGGAATTGACTTGGTCTTTGTGTGGGCTTGGAGTCTTTTTTTTTCTTTTTTTTTTAAGACGCAGCTACACAGCCTAGGTGTGATACGTTTAGGGGGGATTTCATAGAATTACCAACAAGATGACCCGAGAATAAAGAAGACTAAATCCTGTTTTCTTTCTTTCCTCAGGCTTTCCGGTTGTGGGATAAGAATGCCCGCGATAACAAG
>NC_044068.1:18975580-18978080 GCF_902167405.1 Gadus morhua
GGGTGGATGTTTGTCTCAAGACAGCACCCCAGGGCGGAACGAGGGTGTCTGAAGTGGGTAACTGTAAACTGTGAAACGCCACACAGTAGGCAGATAGACAAAAGCCGGCATGCACTCCCTGGCCGAGTTCAGCTGGAGTGACAACATAATGTTCCAGCTGCTAGCGCACGTTGCTGCTGCAGGTGAAACGGGCCTGATCAGCGAGCAGGCCGATCACACGGCGTTGCCCCATCCCACCGCCGCGGGGGGAAGCACCGAATACCTGACAGGCAGAAATCCAACCTGTCTGGTCGGAAGAGAGAGAGAGAGAGAGGGAGAGAGCGGCTGAACTTGTCAACGCCTGCAGAGTGGAGCGAGGCAGGACTGACTGACGTTAAGCATTAAAGAAAAACGCCGTTGAGCAATGCTCTCACCTCTGTACTCGTCAAAGTCTCTCTCTCGCTCTCTCTCTCTCACCCTGCCAGCTCCCCAACCTTAAACACACACACACACACACACACACACCGAAACACACACACACACACACACATACACACACACACACACACACACACACACACACACACACACACACACACACACACACACACACACACACACACACACACACACACACACATTTGTACCCATGCCTGCCTTTCCCCCACAGTCGCACACAAACCGCCATAATACAAATAGACGCTGTGTCCGACGATTGCCTCACGTTTGTGAATCAAGGAACTGATCATTAACCTTCCCTCCCTTCTCTCTTCCAGAAGACGATGATGACGATGATGATGACGATGACGAAGATGACGAGGATGAGGACGACGAAGACGACGAAGACGAGGACGAGGAGGAGATCGACGTGGTCACCGTGGAGAAGCGGCGCTGCCACTCCTCCCTGAGCGGCAGCAAAGGGTCTCCCATGGCAACGGGCAGCGCCACCATCTCGGTGCGTCACAAGGCGGGCGGTTCCGCGTCCGGCTCAGGCTCCGCCGCCGGCTGCAACGGGTGGTCGTCGGGCCACGCCCCCCAGGAGCAGCTGATCCTGAAGCGCAGCTCGGTGCACCAGCAGCAGCACAACTACGCGGCGCCCTCGCCGTACGCCTCCGATGACGACCCCTGCCCGCCCTCAAAGAAGCAGAAGCAGACCTCCGACGGCGGCCCGCCCCGCACTGTCGCCAGGACGATATCCTCCTCCTCCTCCTGGTCCTCCTCCTCCTCCTCCTCGGCATCCTGCGGCCCCGCCCGCTCCAAACGGAGCGGCGGCGGCGGTAGCGGCAGCGGCGGCGACAGCAGCCCGCATGGCGGGGGCTGCGGCTCGGACTCAGAGGACAGCGAGCGCCGGCGCAACCACAACATCCTGGAGCGCCAGCGCCGCAACGACCTGCGCTCCAGCTTCCTGGCGCTGCGCGACCACGTGCCCGAGCTGGCGCACAACGAGAAGGCGGCCAAGGTGCTGATCCTGAAGAAGGCCACCGAGTACGTGTGCTCGCTGGAGGACGAGGAGGCCCGGCTGCGGCAGGAGCGCGACAAGCTGCAGGCGCGCCGGCAGCAGCTAGCCCGGCGGCTGGAGCAGGCCAGGACACGCTAGCCGCCGCGCCGGCAGGCTAACTCGCTAACACACACACACACAAACATACATATGTATCCCAGACGCTTCCGCCGCAGAGACAATAGCCCTGCCCGACACACAGAGCATGGACAATGACCCTCACCACCACCACCACCACCACCACCAGCACCACCAGCACCACCACCACCACCACCCACTCCACACATACACACACAGACAAATGTTGATCTTCCGTAACCTTTGAAAGACAATGTCTCGTTGCACACTTGCGTACAAACACACACCAACACACAGACTCACGCTCAAGCCTGTATGCACATATAGGGCCTGCCACCCACATTACCCCACCCCCCCACCCAAACCCCGCCCCCTGTTGCACCTGTACCTGCGCACACAATCACAGACCTCCAATGAAGAGGCTAGATGCTACACACACACACACAAACAGACGCACACACACTGGCACGCACACACCCAAGCGACTGAAAACACAGAGGGTAGGACAGGGTTGATGGGGAGGGGGTGGGGGGCCGAGGGGGTTGATGGTGGTGGTGAGGGGAGGGGGGATGGGTCATAGTGGAGGTGTGCGGGTGGGGGAGGGGGGAAGGGGGCACATGGACATTCACTGCCGCCACTTTTTTGCACATTTGTTGACGTTAAGAATGTTGAGGGTTTACTTTGTACCAATAATCCACATCGAGGAAAGAGAATGACATTTGAGAATAGAGTGAAACGTGGGGGAAGAAGAGTAAACGAGAGAGAGAAACAGAGAGGGGAGGGTGGTGGTTTACATCTCTCACTGTCTTCCCTCCCTCTGCTTTTTTAGATTTCATTCTTTTTATATTTCATTTTCCGGTTTTTGTTGTTGTTAGGTTTTGTTTTTTCGTTTGTTGAGGGGGACTGAGACGCCAGCCTCGAAATGAGCTGGCTTTACACAGGGAG
>NC_044068.1:18983080-18985580 GCF_902167405.1 Gadus morhua
AACATACCGCAGACCCAGAACTAGTACTGAAGGGGAACCAAATTTGAGTGGAAGTACTTAGGCGGGCGGAGCCAGGCTACCTGGGTCCCTACAACTGTGTTTAATGTATGCAGGTGTCCGCGTCCGTCAACTGTTGTCTGTAAGTGTGTTAGCACCTCCCCTCCTCGCCGACAACAGCCTGGCCTCAACGTGGCTATTGTCCCCAGCGGTCACTGGATACGTATTCAGCGCGTCCACCGTCCCATATGGACGGCAACAATCAGCCTGGGTTTGTTTGTAAGTGAATAAGCACGCTTTGTGTAGTGTCTTTGGTCTTGTGAGTGTGAGTGTTTGCGTGCGTGTGTGTGTGTGTGTGTGTGTGTGTGTGTGTGTGTGTGTGTGTGTGTGTTTGTGTGTGTGTGTGTGTGGGTGACACATTGTTACCAACAACAAAGAAGGAGGTCCTCCATGAAATTTTACCGGCCACTGTGTTGTTGTCATTGCCCCCCCCCTCCCTCCCCCCCAGAGTAAAAGAAGTGGCCAGCCCCTGAGGTCTGCCTGCCCATGCCCATCCGTGTTGTGGTGTGTGTGTGTGTGTGTGTGTGTGTGTGTGTGTGTGTGTGTGTGTGTGTGTGTGTGTGTGTGTGTGTGTGTGTGTGTGTGTGTGTGTGTGTGTGTGTGTGTGTGTGTGTGTGTGTGTGTGTGGTGGGGGCACCATCTGTTGCAGGGCTGAGGCCACAGCGCTACCGCAGGTGCCAGGGGAGGCACTGTGTGTGTGTGTTATTGTGTGCGTGTGTGTGTCTGTGTGTGTGTTATTGTGTGTGTGTGTGTGTGTGTGAGAGGGGGTACAAATGAGATGAGGTACATGGAATGTATACGGTGAGGACAGGGGTAAGTGGAGAGGGTTGTGGGGAGGAGGGGTGTGTGTGTGTGTGTGTGTGTGTGTGTGTGTGTGTGTGTGTGTGTGTGTGTGTGTGTGTGTGTGTGTGCGTGTGTGTGTGTGTGTGTGTGTGTTTGTGTGTCTATGTGTGTGTGCTGAGGGGGGGTTCTTCGCTGGCTGAGTAGACTGGGTAACCCGCCCCCTCCCCCTCTGAAATGGGGGTGGTGAGGCTACAGTAATTGCAGAGTACATAGTGGAGGGCGGGTGGGGGTGCGGGTGGGGGTGGGGGCGGGGGTGGAGGGCAGGGAGGGAGAGAGGGAGAGAAAAGGAGGCCTGAGCGTTTGATCAAAGTTTACCAAAGTCTCAGGAGATTAGCATACAGATGGTACTGTAGGCCCCCGGAATACCTCTCTCACTCTCTCCCCCTTTCTCCCTCTCCTTTTCTCTATTTCTCTATTTCTCTCTTTTTCTTTCACACTCACATACACACCCACACACACATGGACACACACGCGCATATGTACATATGCGCGCACACACACACAAACACAGGCAAACATACACACACACACACACTCATGCTGCAAACAGGCACACGCATACACTTACACGCACATGCGCACACAAACGCTAGGGCACAAATGTAATAAGGTTTCATTGAAGATAGCATGAATAGCCTTTCAAGAGTGTGTTCTGAGAACGAAATGGCCTTGGCCACACAACACAGCCCTTAGAAAGACATAGAGAGAGAGAGAGAGAGAGAGAGAGAGAGAGAGAGAGAGAGAGAGAGAGAGAGAGAGAGAGAGAGAGAGAGAGAGAGAGAGAGAGAGAGAGAGAGAGAGAGGGAGGGAGAGAGAGAGAGTGAGAGAGAGAGAGAGAGAGAGAGAGAGAGAGAGAGAGAGAGAGAGAGAGAGAGAGAGAGAGAGAGAGAGAGAGAGAGAGAGAGAGAATAAAGACTGTACTTTTATATTAACACTGAGGTGTGAGTGGCAGCAATCCTCTGCTAGCTACAGTTTGCGTCCTGTTCCTGGGCAATCCATTTTCTATTGTGGAGTTGTGATGTCTCCTCCTGTGCGTCCTGTTCATCCTCAGCCTGCAGGGCTCTGAAAGCCATTGTCCCGTCGGCCAATGACTGCCCGGGCTGCGCCCTCATATGGAAGTCGCCTGTTGCTTTGAAGATATTGTTTGAAGAGGCATGCCGGCTGTGTTTTAGCCCCGCTGGGCCGAGAGAGAGTTGGCGGCAGCGGCCCCTGTGTCCGCCTCTCCCGGGGCTCCGAGACGACATTACACCTCAAGACCTTGGGCCTTTTCCCTTCTTTCAAACGCACCCCTCTGCTTCTCCATCACCACTGTGTATTTGGTATCATCTGTTTAAAAATTAAAAATACAACGAATTGGAACACAAATGCATGGCTTTGTTGGGATCGAACAACGGTTTACCACGACAGACACACGCTACAGCCAGGCTCTTAAATTACCACGAGGGTAACATATGGTTGGTTCTGTAAACAAACTTCAGGAGGAGGACCACGGCTGTGTCTCCACCCCACCGGCCTTAACCACCTGTGTGGACACCCCTCAGGTCATCCTATCTCTTCTAGCATTCTTAACCCCTATCGTCCACCTCCCATAAGGTCCATT
>NC_044068.1:18988080-18993080 GCF_902167405.1 Gadus morhua
CACATTGGGTTAATGAATCGTTCCCGAGCAGGGGACGCAACGGGACCCTTGTCCTCTGAATGCGGACACCCCTCCCCCCCTGGTCACCCGTCCTTATCACTTGGCTCAAGCCAGCCCACCCACTGTGGGTGGAGGGGGGGGCTCGTGTATCGGGGCTTGTGAAAGAATCAAGACAATAGGAGCAAGAGTAGGACGGGCCGAGGCGTCAGAGTCGCTCAGCCTGATTCGGCCCACTTAGTCGTCAACATATCAGCGAGCAGGACAGCAGCCGGGGGCTCTGTTTGTAATGAATTATGCACACAAATTGTCAAGAATAGGAAGGGTTAGAGTGTGTGTGAGAGTGTGTGAGAGATGAGCAAACAAAGACGCAAAGTGACGGCTTCACGCCCTCCTGCTTTGAGGTGCTCTGCAGAAGCGAGACTCATGGGCGAGTAGATGAACCATCAGAGGAGGATTTTCATAGTTGTCTTTCACCATGGCCATCCTTCAGCCGGTGGATCTGAAACCTTTTTGAACACAAACGTCGGTGTCAGGACAAGATGTCTTCTGCTCGTCTACCCAGCGGGAAAAAGTTGACTCATGCTGTCCAGAGCTTGTGTTCGCTGTTAATTACACGCCAATTACACGCTTAAAGATCGCCGCCTCCAGCAACACGTTATCAAAATAAATATGAAGTGACATAGAGTAAATGGTCACAATATTCATCCTGCTCCTAGCCAATCAATGCAATCAAGTGATTGTTTGTTCTCTCCTCTGACTCATCTAACGGAAGATTGGTCCACTAACTGCCTGATGACTGAAAACACTGCCACAAGCATTTGTCAGACCGGTTATGCAACCAATGTTGAATTTGTTGACAGCAAACAGGATGTTCAAATGAAGGTTGTTAACTGCTTTTGTTTGAATTATATATGTGAGTGTGTGTGTGTGGGTGTCTTTGTGCATTTCATTGTTTGTTTATGTGTTGTGGCAACCCGGCCTGGGCCAACTAAGGACATGCAGAGCACCTGAGGAACAGGTGGAGAAGCGGGGCTTAAATAGCCTGCTTCTCCGCTCATTCGGGGCTCTCCCAGCCATGGAGCTCCTGTACGAGAGACCAGTCCTCGTGGGTGACGAGACCGTCGATTCCTCCCAGGTTTTTTCGTTGTTGTAATATTTTCAGTATGACACTTTGTTTGATTTTGGATTAAACATGCCTTTTTGGCTTTTGCCCAGCAAAGTTGTATCCTGTTTTGGGAGGTCGTGGTTCGCTCACCTTGCCGGGTTACCACAATATGTTTATCAGTTGAATTTGTTGTATTTTTTAAGTTTTAAATTGTAATTTACAATTTTTTGTAACGGTTTTACTTGTGTTAATATTTGTTATAAATAAAACGCTTAACTGCAAAAATAAATAAATAAATAAAATAAACATATATACACATTGTGGCAACCCGGCACGGTGAGCGAAGCACCACCTCCCAAAACAGGACACAACTTTGCTGGGCAAAAGCCAAAAAGGCATGTTTAATCCAAAATCAAACAAAGTCTCAAACTGAAAATATTACAACAATGAAAAAAACCGGGAGGAATCGACGGCCCTATCCCCCGTGGGTGGAATCCCGCCACCCACGAGGACCGGCCTCTCCGTACAGGAGCTCCATCGCTGGGAGAGCCCCGAATGAGTGGAGAAGCAGCCCTGCTTCTCCACCTGTTCCTCAGGTGCTCTGCATGTCCTTAATTGACCGGGGCCGGTTGCCACACTGTTTGTGTGTGTGTGTGTGTGTGTGTGTGTGTGTGTGTGTGTGTGTGTGTGTGTGTGTGTGTGTGTGTGTGTGTGTGTGCGTGTGTGTGTGTGTGTGTGTGTGTGTGTCTGTGTGTGTGTGTGTGTGTGTGTGTGTGTGTGTGTGTGTGTCTGTGTGTGTGTGTGTGTGTGTGTGTGTGTGTGTGATTATGTGTGTATGTGTGTCTGTGTGTGATTATGTGTGTATGTGTGTGTGTATGTGTGATTGAGTGTGTATGTGTGTATGTGTGTGTGTATGTGTGTGATTGTGGCTGTGTGTGTGTGTGTGTATGTGTGATTGAGTGTGTATGTGTGTGTGTGTGTGTGTGTGTGTGTGTGTGTGTGTGTGTGTGTGTGTGTGTGTGTGTGTGTGTGTGTGTGTGTGTGTGTGTGTGTGTGTGTATGTGTGTGTGTGTGTGTGTGTGTCTGTGTATGTCTGTGTGTTTGTCTTGTGCAGTGAGTCTTTGGGTCCATGACTGGTCCATTACGGGCCTGTCAGTTCAGCCTGATGGATCAGTGGATACCAGACAGAACCTTGCGGCTCAATCTAATCAACGCAGTTTACCTCTCCGCTACCAAACCCAGGCACTGCTGCAAATCCCCTGTGTCCCTCCGTCCGTCTGACACAATCACAAGCGTGGCTCCGAACAGCTTCTTCACTCCTCGCGGTCTGCTGCCTCGCTTGCATCCTACCTGCTCCACAAAGCTCCCTGGCCCTTTAACAACGTTTCCCCGTACGCACTCTCCACACTCTTTTAATTTTTACGATTGGGAAATTGGCCTAATTAGGGCAAATTGATTTGCGACCCCAAAAAGATCCATCCTAAGTCCACGCTCGTAATTCACCCATCTATCTTAAGAGGATGAAACAAATGATCATGAATAATTAGGGGCTTATGCACATCTCTTGTCTTCTGACAGCTGTTGAGTTGGACAATGGCATTGTCTCAACATGAGTCAGTGCACACTAATCGAATCAGAGGAACCTCGGCTGAGGATTGGGCCGACGGAAGGGACGTCCGCACCGAGCTCCGGGGATTACATCCCAGGGGTTAATTATGGTGGCATTACATCGGGAGGGATAATCATTTTGTCTCCTGGATGGGTTGTAGTATTCAAATGTCAGGAGGGAGGGGGGGGGGGGGGGGGGGTTAAATGTAGGGCGCTTGCCCCACACCGTGATGCTCTGCTGCTCACTCAGCCGTAGCATTGATCTATTTAAATGACGGACTGGACACGCACACACACATTGTGTTTGATTTTTTGGACGCACACACACACACACACACACACACACACACACACACACACACACACACACACACACAGATAAACACTTGCTCACACGCACACACACCCTACCGATGCTATCGACCAGCCAATTGGTCAATGTCACACATATGGACTACAATTCAAATCCCATCCATCTGGGCTTCAGCTCATTGTCCAATCTTTCATTTTCCCTCCCCCTCCTCCTCCTTGTCCTGCTCACCATCCCATCTCCCAATTGTCTCCCCCATCAACACCATACTGAAGTGATCGGACTCACGTCGAAAGTCTATTCTTTGTTTTTCCTTTGTTTCCTCCTTTATTTTCAGTGAACGTATTTATTCCGGTTGGGAAAGTCTAGAAATGGTTCAGGCACAACCACCCACTGACTGAAGTGCACTCGCAGTGGGCTGTAGGGCGACATGAGGCGGGGGGAGCACAGGTACAGCCTGACACCCACGGCAAGAACAGCTGCCTGCCTTCATGCAAATACCCCTCCTTCATCTCCAACACCACCTCCTCCACCAGCTCCTCCACCTCCTCCACACACCCCTCCTCCACCACCTCCACCACCTTCCCCACCACCTCCCCCACCACGTCCTCCACCACCTCCTCCTCCACCTCCACCACCTCCACTTCCTCCACCTCCTCCACCCCCTCAACCACCTCCCCCACCATCTCCTCCACCACCTCCTCCTCCACCTCCACCACCACCTCCTCCACCAGCTCCACCTCCTCCACCATCTCCTCCACCTCCTCCACACAACCCTTCTCCACCACCTCCACCTCCTCCATCACCTCCTCCACACTCCCTTCCTTCACCAACCCCACCACCTCCACCACCACTACCTCCACCAACACAACCTCCTCCATCACCTCCACCACCTCCACCACCATTACCTCCAACACCTCCATCACCCCCATCACCCCTCCTCCACCACGTCCACCAGCACCACCAGCTCCTCCACCACATCCTTCACCTGCTCCACCATCTCCACCATCACTACCACTACCTCCACCACCCCTACCTCCACCACCTCCACCACCACTTCAACCAGGCAGACAAAAACGCCAAATTTAAGTTATGCTGACTACCTTCAATGAGTTTCACTTTGGAAGTCAAAAGGAAGACACTTATATTATAATTCAAAGTAAGCAGCCTGTTTATACAACTGTCTGATCATATATAAATATCACTGTTTTGTACGTTTTGTACATTTCAAAATACATTTCTACTCGGAGATCCTATTTCAACATCTGCCAGTCTCCTCTCGTGTTCTCTCCCCCAGACCCCTGCCCCCAGACACACACATCACACACATCACACACACACACACACACACACACACACACACACACACACACACACACACACACACACACACACACACACACACACACACACACACACACACACACACACACACACACACACACACACACATATATATCACACACACACACACAAAGATCACACAAACACACACATTACATACACACACACATCATAAACAAACATCATACACACACATGCACGCACGCGGGGGGACACACATGACTGTGCCTCATGGATGTACATGTACTGTCATGTACATTTATAAATATTCACAACAGACAGTAAAAGCCTTTAAGGGCAGGCAGTGAGCGAGCGAGGAGCTCTACTGCAACCCATTGTCGATCGCCCAACTCCATCCATCACTGATAATGACCGGGATACGTTAAGCGCGGGGTATGGGGGGTGATGAGGGGGAGGGGTGCACTTTATGCATGTGTGTGTGCGGGGGTAGAGTGGGGGGGACATATAGGGGGAGGAGGTGTCAAGCCCCCTCTCCTTCCTTATTTGTCCCCCATATTATGCAGCTTGCGTGTACATACAACCCCCCCCCCCCCAAAAAAAAAGAAGCCCTCGCCTGCCCCTCTGGCCCCTCCAGATGGCGGGGGCCCAGGGCAGCCTGCAGCACCAGGCCCC
>NC_044068.1:19003080-19005457 GCF_902167405.1 Gadus morhua
GTGAGAAACGGGGGAAAGTATTCCTCTTTGATAACATGATGTTTTCCTTGCAGGCCTGCCCGGCGGGGGTCTGCCATATCTTGTTATGCTTCAGTATTTGTTTTAGCCGACAGGGCAGCATGATGTGTCTGAGTGTCTATCTGCATTCCCATTACGGCATGCGCCGCCTCGCCATGAGAACCGGAATGCCACCGGTGCCCAGAAGGGCTGGACGTAAAGCAGCAAACACACACACACACACACACCCGACCTGGGTACCTTCCTCGTTGAAACTACTGCGGCGCGGCACACATTCCTGTGGCCCGGTGTGTGTGTGTGTGTGTGTGTGTGTGTGTGTGTGTGTGTGTGTGTGTGTGTGTGTGTGTGTGTGTGTGTGTGTGTGTGTGTGTGTGTGTGTGTGTGTCTGAGGGGAAAGGGAGCGTACCGCACTCCGTCTCTGGGGCCGGGATCGAGACGCTGGCCTGTCTATTGTGATTGAAATAAAAATAAAAAAAAGCACATCAGGAATAATAATCCCAGCTTGTTGTGGGGCCTCCCCCCCTCTTCCCCTCCTATACGTCTTCCTACTTTCTCCATTCGTCTCCCATCTTTTTTTGTGGTCGTTTTTTCCCTTTCGGTATTGAAAAGCGTTAGCGACATCCCCCCCCTCCCATCTCCCATCTCCCCCCGACCCCCCCAGCCCCACCTCCACCGCGCTTCCCTCAATCCCTGCTTTGCTGCGCTGAGGGTCGCTGACAAAAGGAATTGTGCAAACGAGCCCTTAAAATCCCTAAATGGTTGTGGTCGGAGCACAATGGGCCCAAGAATGTGCCGCTGGACAAAGGCCCGGCCCCTTGCTCTCTTGCCCCCCGGCCCAAACCACCAGCAAGCCCTGCTACCCCCGGCCCCACCCCACCCCACCCAAACTCCGATCCCCCCACCACACACACACACACACACACACGCACACACACACACACACACACACACACACACACACACTACCAGGCCCCATGGTGATGGATCCGAACGGACGCATGAACGTGGGGCCTGGATTCTATTGGTAAGGTGGGTGGTGGAGGAGGTGGTGTGTGTATGTATATGTGTGTGTGTGTGTGTGTGTGTGTGTGTGTGTGTGTGTGTGTGTGTGTGTGTGTGTGTGTGTGTGTGTGTGTGTGTGTGTGTGTGAGGAGGGTTGCGGTGGGGGGGGGGGGGGTGCTCCCTGCTGTGCCGGTCCAAAAGGGACAAGCCCCAGGCTGGGCCAGGGAGTGTGTGGGGGGTGGGGAGGGGGGGGTCTGGACCTTGGAACCCCAGCCAAAAAAAAACTCGAGACAATCGGGGAGCCGCTAACTAGCAGCATTGGGTGGTGAGGGGGGGGGCTTCACGGCCTACCAGCCCCGCACCCTGATTGATATGGGAAACACATTACGGATCTACCCCATACCTGCTCCCTGTATCGGCCCTCAGCCTCCTCAAAGCCCCCTCCAGCCCGCTCTATACACCCGCACGCACCCCCTGCAGCGACCGCTTTCAATGCCAACACTCAGAGATTAGCGGTGGGCTGCCATTGAAGGCTGATTTTATGTACATAACCGGTTTATAGCGGGCGCTCCGATGCATGTCCTGCGAACGGCGTCCGACGCGGACAAGGTCGCTGGAACGAATGGAGGCGAAATATGAAAGAGTGATGGTGAAATTAATCAATGATGGTTTTATTATTTAGGGCCCGCTTGCTAATGCGTAATTGTGGGGAGAAGTGTACATTGGCTACGCTCCACTCTGGGGGAGAATGCGCTTTGACAAACCAGATTCTCCTACCTAAAGCGTGGTCCATTAATGGAGGGTGCGATGCAATTCAATGCTTTCCATTCAGGCCAGACAAGGGAAAAGAGCACCTTTATGAAGCAGCTTGAATGTGATCAGTGGCTCTGTTTCTTCTTAAGGATTGGAGACACATTGGGGGAATCTGTTTTGTTGGGCGCTAATGCATGCATACAGTAGTAGTGCACAGAAACTGACTACACACAGTGTCACACATACACACACACACACAAAAAAAAAAAAAAAACACAGACATAGAAGCACACATTAAAAAAGTGCACACAGAAAATTGCATGATAAAAAACTATGCACAAACACAGAGACTCACACACACACAAACACACACACACACTGCCCTTTGTGGCCGGAGGACAGGACTCGGGGAACAGCAAGCCCACCCTTGATCTGTTGGCCGAACACACACTAGTCTATTATGGGACGTATAGCATGTGACACTTTTACAGACTTTAGGGGTGTGTGTGTGTGTGTGTGTGTATGTGTGTGTGTGTACGCGTGTGCGCATGTGGGTGTGTGTGTGTGTGTGTGTGTGGGGGGGGGGGGGGGGGGGGGGGGGGTG
>NC_044068.1:19010557-19023057 GCF_902167405.1 Gadus morhua
CAAAAAACAAACACACCAACTCACGCCATACCTATTTTTGGTGCTTGCTTGAGTGACAGCACAACCTTTAAACCCCGACCTTTGCACAGCATGACCCCTGCTACAAAAGTCCTGATAATGGAGCCAGAGAGGTATAAAGAGGGGGGGCGGTGGTGTGGGGGGATGTTAAGGACTGAGCCGGCAGTGGCGTGGTGGTGGTGTGGGGGTGGGGTCCAGAGAGGTCAAGCCCAAAATGATGTACTTGTGTCGGGCACTGAAGAAAGGTTGTGTCTGTATCCTCATCCCAGACAATGGGGCCTTCAGTTATAGTCGCCTATAATTTGGCCCGATTGATTACCCCAATAATTGTTACCATAATGAGGTAGTGGGGATGGCTGTCATGTGGTGGCGTGCGAGAGTGTGTGTTTGTGCTTCTGCATCTGATGTGCATGTGTGGGCGCCTTGTTTTCTTTTGCCCTGAAGTTGGTGGCATTTAAACACAAGCAAAGGTCATTGGATTGCATTGATTTGTCCGCGGTACTCGGAGATCAAAGAAGGAAGGCCTGTGGGGGTCCAAGACCCCATTGGGCATCTCATCCATTCATGAAACACTCCTCAGACACTCACACACACAGGACCCACCCGTTTCTGAATATCTAAGTCATGCGTAATCAAAGCAAAGTGCTTTTATTTAGCACCTTCCACAGACACACACATATGTTTGTTCCCAAAGCTAAACATATTTCCACCCAAGAGGCCTTTCAGAAGGTTGATTCTTGACCTGTTTTGATTCAAACGATGCTAGATAATTAAGCAAGTCGTATCATAATGGAGGGGCCTGGGTAGAGCGAGTACCGTTAAGGCACAGTCCTGATCACAGCAACCCGGGTTTGATTTGGTCCTTTGCGGCAAGTCCTTCCCTCTCTCTCTCTCCCATACCTTCCTGTCGATCTCACTCGATCATAAAGCATAAAATGCAAAAATAAATCAAGTTGTATCACAATAATAATACTCAAAACTATTCTCGTGGGAGTAGGAAAAAGGTGTTTGGGGTTTTAGCATTGCCTCCCTCTGAAGGATGAAGAGGGAGGGACAGAGGGGTCTTCCTCCCAGAGCGGCGGGATGAGGGGCTTTGTTTCACCATTTCACGGCCAGATTGGCTCCAAATCCCCGGAAAGTAAAAAAGAGCGAGGGGAGAGCAGGAGGCTGGGCCTGCGAGACCCCGGGGCCCATCTGAAGAGGGGGTCTAGCAGACGGGTCAGCGGGCCTGCTGGGTGCCCCCCTGCTCGTCTGGAGCCCCCCAATGCCTGGCGGGGGCGGGGGCAGGAGGGGGGGGAGGGGGGACCCGTAGTGGGGTCGCATCACAGCGTATCAGACACACTTACCTTAGGAGGAGGCACGTGTGTGTTTTTCAGTCTCTATGTGTGTGTGTGTGTGTGTGTGTGCGCGGGGGGGGGTGTTTGTCAGTCTGTGTGTATTTTTGTGTGTGCGTGTGTCACTAGTGTGTGAAAGTGCGTGCATGATATGTGTGTGTGCATGCATCTGTACATTAGTGTGTGTGTGTGTGTGTTTGCGTTTGTTTGTGCGTGTGTGTGTGTGTGTGTGTGTTGTGTTGACAGAATCGGTCAGTGAGCATGTCAACATAAATGGCGAAAGCGGGGGGGGGATGGTGGAGAGGGGGGGGGGGGGATCTGTGGGATAACCCTGCAGGGCTCTCTCCCTCTCTCTCTCTCTCTCTCTCTCTCTCTCTCTCTCTCTCTCTCTCTGTCTCTGTCTCTGTCTCTGTCTCTCTCTCTCTCTCTCTCTCTCTCTCTCTCTCTCTCTCTCTCTCTCTCTCTCTCTCTCTTCCTTCTCTCTCTCTCTCTCTCTCTCTCTCTCTCTCTCTCTCTCTCTCTCTCTCTCTCTCTCTCTCTGACCCTCTGACTGCTGTAAGGAGATAAAACAGAAGGAGGAACACCAAAAGCCATTGAGGCAGATGATGAATGTCGGGTTGTGCCTTAACTGTGGCCTCCTTTGTCTGCTGGTTTGAATCCTCGCTCTCCCCCTGCGGGAACAGGGGGCGAACGAGGAGCGATGGACGGGGTGGAAGGAGAGAGGGGAGGAGTGAGGAAGCAGGGGGAAGAGGAGGGGAGGAGGGGGTGTAGGAATGCCTCCTCATTCCCAGATTTCCTGCTGATAAAACCCAGGTGAGTGACATGGGGATGACACGGCCTTTATCCGGCGCTAAGGCGGCTCACTGCACGGAGACATGGAGGCTCACAGCATATGAGATTCCCAATCCCACCTTGACCCCCCCCCCCCCTCTCCATCTTAGTAACAGAAAAAACATACACACACACGCAAACATACACCCACGCACACACACGTACACAAACACACTTTTGAACAAGGCCTCTATTGCTCTCAATACCACAATATTGATATTATCTACAAATGAGGAACAACAGCACTTCATGTATAAAGACAAATGGAGAGAAAGTTTCTGTGTGTGTGTGTGTGTGTGTGTGTGTGTGTGTGTGTGTGTGTGTGTGTGTGTGTGTGTGTGTGTGTGTGTGTGTGTGTGTGTTTGTGTGTGTGTGTGTGTGTGTGTGTGTTTGTACATGCGTGTGTGTGTGTTGTATGTATGTGTGTGTGTGTGTGTGTGTGTGTGTGTGTGTGTGTGTTTGTGCATGCGTGTGTGTTTGTATGTGTGTGTGTGTGTGTGTGTGTGTGTGTGGGTGTGTGTGAGTGCGCGTGTATGTGTGTTTGCATGTGCGTGTGTGTGTCTTTATGTGTGTGAGTGCGCGTGTGTGTGTGTGTTTGTATGTGTGTGCGTGTCCTCCGTCACCGTCTGGCGTGTTCGGAAGCGTTTGTCTAGAAACCTGACACCATGTTCAAAAAAAAATAAACCTTTCCTTGTTCTCTGTAGAACCACTAACGTGTGAGAACATTGTGTTCCTGAGCCTCTGGGAACACTCCCAGAAGACAAACAGAACCAACACGTATGCAGCGACACACAGCCGGGCTATGCCATCCATTCCAACACATTGATATACCATGCAACGCTCAATGTTCCAAAAAGAGTTGCATTTGTAAGTGCTTCCGCGGAACTCAATGCTTTCTTCCAGGGCATACAAACCTTTCCAGGTTGTGGTTTTTTTAAACCGTCATGGTGAAGGAAATAGATCAATGTATCATTGGAACGTTTTTCTGTGTTTTGGATTTCCACACAGAAGTTGGATAGTTATGAATAGCTTCCTGTGTGTGTGTGTGTGTGTGTGTGTGTGTGTGTGTGTGTGTGTGTGTGTGTGTGTGTGTGTGTGTGTGTGTGTGTGTGTGTGTGTGTGTGTGTGTGTGTGTGTGTGTGTGTGTGTGTGTGTCTGTCTGTCTTTCTGTGTGTGTGAGTGTGTCTCTGTGTATGTGCGTGTGTGTGTGTTTGTGTGTGTGTGTGTGTGTGTGTGTGTGTGTGTGTGTGTGTGTGTGTGTGTGTGTGTGTGTGTGTGTGTGTGTGTGTGTGTGTGTGTGTGTGTGTGTGTCTGTGTGTGTGTGTGTGTTTGTTGTTTGGTGATTTGTTTTTTAACGTACATCCAAAATTCACACCTCACACCTGGCACACACACAAGACCCCACAATGTTGAAGAGGAAATGCTCAGCACCTCACTTCCTGTGCCCCGTGGTCAGCTGCTGCACAGCTGTAGCTGGACATAGAGCAGAAAATTTCACTTTCTCTCTGTCTCAGTCTCTGTCTCAGTCTCTGTCTCTGTCTCTGTCTCTGTCTCTGTCTCTGTCTCTGTCTCTCTCTCTGTCTCTGTCTCTGTCTCTGTCTCTGTCTCCGTCTCTCTCTCTCTCTCTCTCTCTCTCTCTCTCTCTCTCTCTCTCTCTCTCTCTCTCTCTCTCTCTCTCTCTCTCTCTCTCTCTCTCTCTTTCTCTCCACCCTGTATACCTCATGTATCTCTTAGCCATCCCACCCCTTCCTTTTTGGTAATCTACAGAGGTTTGTGTGTGTGTGTTTGTGTGTTTGTTTGTGTGTGTGTGTACGTGGGTGTGTGTGTGTTTGTTTGTGTGGGGCGGGGGGGAGGTCTTCACATACTGGGGGGGTCGATGGGGAGAGGGAAAAAGAAGAAGAAAAAAAAGAGCGTTGTTAATTGTAACCCTGCTGCACCTTTCACCCGCCCTGTTCCTTCTAGAGAAAATGACCCTCACTGCGCCCCCCCCCCCCCCCTCTCCGTCCCTCCGTGTCCCTCCACCTCCCCGGGCCCCCCTCCTTCTCCAGCGGGCCCCCCCTGCTGTGGTGCGCTTGGCCCCTTTGATCCACGGGCCCCCGGCGCTCTAATTGGAAGGAAGTGAAGTGTGGGCCAGGGCCAGGTCACCATTACCCGTGACCCCTCTCATCGACCACTCCAAATGTCGTTAGGGAGCCCAGTGTTCTCACGACGTCCAGCCGCGGCCCGGCCCGGCCTGACAAGGTGGGCAGGGGGGGGGGGGGAGGTTGAGGGGGGGAGCTGCTGGATGTCAAGGGGGCAGCGCGGGTGTATCTGGAACACGTTAGTCAGGAGCCCGTAAAAACCCGGCACGGTTTACATCTAATTTCAGCGCAGGAGAGGAGAGGTCAGTGTTCAGCCTCTCGTTAGGGTCCGGCAGTGGGGGGGGGGGGGGGGGCGGGCGAGTGGGGAGCCTATACATCGACCCCGCCAAGACCTCGTTAAGACATGCATGCTCGGCCTCAGGTTATCGCTTCGACCGTAAACGCAACTGTTGGGCCCCCCAGCCCCCTCCCCTCCCCCTCTCAGGCCCAACGCGCTGGTCGTTAAAAGCAATAACCGGGTACGTTAAGTTACATCTTTGTCATAAAATCCACGACCAAAGAAAGAAGTTTCAGCGAGAGGGGGGGAGAAGAACGGCGGTTGATGAGGGCTTGGTGTTGGGGGCTTCTCCCTCCCCGTCCTCATGGAGCAGGATGGAGGTTAGTTTATGGATAAGGGGGGCCGGTGAGACAGCATCTATGACTAGTGCCTTTGATCACCCTTGTAAAGTTACCCAGGCTTACTGAGTGCATCTGTAAAAGTGTGTGTGTGTGTGTGTGTGTGTGTGTGTGTGTGTGTGTGTGTGTGTGTGTGTGTGTGTGTGTGTGTGTGTGTGTGTGTGTGTGTGTGTGTGTGTGTGTGTGTGTGCGTGTGTGTGTGTGTGTGTGTGCGTGTGTGTATGTACAAATGTGCAAATTTGCGTGCATACTTGAGGGATCATGTGTCATTAGTTGAGGGATGTGACTCACCAAAACACTCACTCAGACACACACACACACGCACACACACACGCACCTCTGGAGAGAGGGAAAATACGCTGCTAATCGCCCTCGTTAAGGGTATTTCCTCTCTCTCACTCCAACCCCCAGAGCGATCAAATCCCCCCCCGAGCCCCCTGGATCCCCCTGAAGCTCCAGCACACTACAGGGATATTGTCATTGAACTGAAGTACTGCCGTTTGTATGGACACACACACTACACACAGACAAAAACAACCCATACACACGGGTAGACGCCTCGCACACAAACATACAAACACAAAGTCAAACACACGTAAATGCATATCTACACACATGAAAATAGATGTGATATAATACATTTAAACGTGCAGACATTCCAAATGCTTCATGTAGGTGTGTATTCCTGCGTGGATTACTTTTTGCAATGTGTGTGTGTGTGTGTGTGTGTGTGTGTGTGTGTGTGTGTGTGTGTGTGTGTGTGTGTGTGTGTGTGTGTGTGTGTGTGTGTGTGTGTGTGTGTGTGTGTGTGTGCACTTTAGATGAGCTACAGTCTTACCCATGCTATGGGGGGGGGGGTGTTAAGGTAGCAGCACATCAAAGCTTCAGGGATATTTTTACATTGGGAACGGCTTAAGAGTACATCAAACAAGGCAAGGCCCCCTCTCTAACTCACTTTCTCTCCCCTACACACACACACACACACACACACACACACACACACACACACACACACACACACACACACACACACACACACACACACACACACACACAGACATGCTCCCCCCCAGTCGACCCTCACCCTGCATTATGTTGTTCCAAATTAAGGGGGTTGGACGCAGAGAAATCCATGTATCTGGCGAGTAGTCGTCTGGGCCCTGACAGTTCAAAGGCCTGATTACCGAAGACGGGAAGTCATTTAATATACTCGGCACACAAAAGATGTGTAGCATGAGCATCAACCGCAAAAACGCATAGACCGTTTGCCTCCCAATTGCGGTTGTTTATTACAAAATTGCAGGGTGTTACGGGGAGCACACAGTGCCGGCCCGCGGCGCTGAGTGAAGCTCCCAGGTGTGTGTTTAAAGAAGGATGATTTACCATGTCCTCCAAGCCATCAAGAAAGGCAACCTGTACAATTATCATGTCAAACAGATCCTCACTTTGCATGATGCAAAGTGAGGAATGGACAACGGACCGAAAGAAAATGAGTGAGCGAGAAAGTAAAGAAAGACAGAGTGAGAGAGGGGATAGAGAGTGATAGACTGGCGGGTGAGAGGGTGATGCAAAGAAAAGCGTGTGTGTGTGTGTGTGTGTGTGTGTGTGTGTGTGTGTGTGTGTGTGTGTGTGTGTGTGTGTGTGTGTGTGTGTGTGTTGGTGTCTGTGTGTGTGTGTGTGTGTGTGTGTGTGTGTGTGTGTGTGTGTGTGTGTGTGTGTGTGTGTGTGTGTGTTGGTGTCTGTGTGTGCGTGTGTGTGCGTGGGTGTGTGTGTGTTTGTCTGTATGTGCGTGCGTGTGTGTCTTTCTGTAAGTGTTACTTAGACGTCCTGTTTGTCTGGATGTCATTGAGAGCGGTGACATGGATCAGTCTAATCCTGGCTGCTCTGACCCTGGAGCCCGGGGACTGGGGATGGGCCCTACCCTACCGCCATCGTCGCCTCATCTGTGGTAAGTGTAACCCATGGTTACCATGAAATACAACCACATTATTACACCATAGAAAGTGGATTGCTGAACATGAGCAAAAAAATAAGAAGATTTATGCAGCAAGGTGAAATGTTGACTTTTTACTTGCACTGACTTTGGTAATTGCTTGGAATAGGGTAGGAGAGGGGGGAGGGGAATACAACTGAACAGAATAGAGGACAGGCGAGGGGAGAGGGAGGAGGGGAGAAAAAAGGAGAGGAGAGGGAGGAAAGGAGAGAAAAGGAGAGGAGAGGGAGGAGGGGAGAGAAAAGGATGGGAGAGGGAGGGGAGGAGAGAAAAAGAGAGGAGAGGGAGGAGAGGAGAGGACAAGAGAGGAGAGGAGAGAAGAAGAAGAATGAAACAGGAGAATAGGTCATAGGGAAGATAATGAGAAGAGAACAGAGGAGGAAAAGCATGCTTGCTTCAACCAAACTCTGCTCCTTCCCACCTGACCTCAGTGCGGGGGTAGCGGGCCTGGGGTATTCCAGGAATCAGCTGTGTGCCACTGCTGCCTAACGGCTTTTCCAACGGCGAGCATAACACCTTGCTCAACCTGGTGCACTCTAATCTGTGTGTGTGTGTGTGTGCGTCTGTGCACTTGCATGTGCATGCGCGTTTGCATGTGGGAGTGAATGCCCTGAGGATTAATATGCAAATAATTGCAAATAATATGCAAAACAACCTTGTGTAACTTCTCCATGAACGTTTCTTGACTCAGGGTGGGCCTGTGAATTAAACCCAAGCTGGGGAAATTCCTTCAACAACTTTCCCTCTCCCTAAAGGACTTTGAGAAACATTTACAGACGTTACCAGGCGACCACAGGGACTCAGAGAGCTTAAACTGTCTGGCAAAAAGTTAAAAGTATTAATGCAGTTGACTTCCCTGCCGGCTTAAAACAGCTTTACATTCACTCTTGGTTTCCTTGGAGAGCAGATTAAGATTCAGCAGCGCTCCATCAACCTTTCCTGTATAAAGGTAAGAGACCTCCGCAAAAAAGTAAATAAAAACACTTTCATATAAGGACTTCCTTAGAACACACCTCTTCCATTCACATGTCCTTCTCTTGACTTAAGGAGAATGATTATCCAGACTGAGATAAAGAGTTCTGCCGCCAACGCTGCTGTTTGATCCTGATAAAAAAAAGAAAAACAGATAACAGCAAACAATTTACACACACACACACACACACACACACACACACACACACACACACACACACACACACACACACACATTCAAAACCACCAGCAGGAAGTTAGTCAATCATTCTCATAAGAAAATGTGTGTGTGTACCTGTGTATGTCTGTGTGAGTGGGTGTCTGTGTGTATGTTCATGAGTGTGTTAAAAGAAAAGGGGAGTCGTTTACTGGGATTGTGATTTTATTGTGGCTAAAGTCGATCATGTAAAAAATAAAAAAATTGCTGCAACAAGAATTCCTCTTCCTAACCGCTGCTTCAGGATTAGTTAAAACAACGCGCAAGGCGCTCGCTCAGAAGAATGTCGCAAATGGAGAATTGGATTTTCGTGTTTTCCCCAGAATGCTCAGAGTCACAGCAGGTCCCGGTTCTCATAAGCTCAGCCCCCCCACCGCTACCATACCTAAACACACCAGCCGTGCTGACGGGGGGTGTGACCGTTGACCCCACGCCCCCCTTAACACTCGCCTCTTGGGCTGATGAGGGCGACCTGATCGGACGACCCCCCCCCCCCCCCCCCCCCCCCCCCAGGTCTGGGTATCAAGGACACTGCTGAACACCTGACAAAGGTGAGGCCCCCAGTCAGTCCAGTACAGGGGGCGTGAGAGCCCCCCCCAGCCGACCCCCTAAACAGACACAAACACACACACACACACACACACACACACACACACACACACACACACATACTGGCATTTCTGAACACCCGATACTGTTGAGTCAGGGCCTTCCCGAGCGTTTCATCTCCTGCTCCCTTTTCAGTTCCACCTCCTCCACCTTTCTGCCTCCTCCACCTTTCTGCCTCTCTCTCCAACCCCATCCCCCTCTTTAATGACGGCCTTAAGGGTCTGATGAGAGGGAAACGAGAGACCGTGAGGGAGAGAAACGGCGAGGGAGAGAGCGAGAGAGAGAGAGAGCGGGAGAGAGGGGGGGGGGGGGGGGGGGGAGAGGGGAGAGAGGGGGGGAGGGAAAGAGAGGGACAGAATCACAGAGGAGAACCGCTGACAGCTCCCTTTGTGTCTTTGTACTTTTTATGACACAGAAACAATGAGCAGGAGCGGCGGAGCGCGGGCAGGTGAGTGGACGCAACTCCCCACTGGGGGCTCGCTGACATGCATGCAACCGCATGCATGCCTACACACACCCACCTACACACAAATACACACGCACACACACACACACACAAACACACTCACGCACACACACTGGCGCACGCACACACAAACACTAACCGACTCCCACATCAAACACTGTACAATGTTTATTAAATGTTGTTTTAAGCTGTGGAAAAGTTGACCTATGTCTGCCCGCTCACCCCTAACCGAGACACACAGATTTACTACAACACAATGACGCACACACAAACACCACATTTACACATACATACAGACACACACACCTACACACACACACACACACGGCTGACTCCCTGGCTCCCATGTCAGGTGCTGATAGTCTCCGATGCTAAATTTAAACTTGGACCGTGAAGTGGGTCTCAGGCTATTATGTTTATCAACACTGTGTGTCAAGTGCAAAGCATGTGTGCACGCTGACACACACACACACACACACAAACACATACACACACACACACACACATACACACACACAAACACACACACACACACACACACACACACACACACACACACACACACACACACAAACACACACACACACACACATGCACACACACACTTCCACAGACACAGTCACAAAAGACACACACACACATACGCACAAACGCACATGTAACACACACATCTCCACAGACAGAATCACGCACACACCCACATGCACTGACACACAAACGTGGTCCATTTGTGCGTTAATGATTAGGTGAGGAAACCATTCAACGATACGGGAACGTGGGAAGCTGTTTCTCAGGCGATACTATGTGGGCCAGCCATAGGGCCCGACACCTCCCTAGCAGGCTCTAGCGCCTCGCACCGCTCAGCAAGGCACACGTACCCACGTGACATGAAGCCACGGTGCCGGAATAGAACCAACGGGAAAAAAGAAGCACCTGCAGGCTCAAATAAAATGACAAGGGGCCATAAAAGCACGTGGCCCAACTGTCGTGTACTTTCGGGAAGTTATTGGCAGCGTTTGTAATAAGCCGTTTGCATTAGCCGTTTATCAGTCATTTTATAAGTTTGTAAATAAACAACCTGAATTTCAACAACAAGGAACAAAAGCAGGCATGTGTTAAATATCCCTCTGCCTTATCCATGAAAGAAACCTTATCCATGAAACTCAAACAGCCGTTTGAGATGGAAATCAGCAACAGCCCGGTTCAACCGGCATCACAAAATGTACATAGTATATATCTTTGTTGTATATTGGCCCGCAACCTCTACTTATTCTGTTTACTAAAGCCATGCGTAACAAGACTGTACTGCCAGCATCTGACGAGACCACTTGTCTGTCTGCCCTTGTTCATGGGCTCCGAATCCGCTGAAGGAAACACTTGATGATTGGCATGTCCTTTTTTGAGGCGTTCCTGACCAAGACGCTTCACCCTTACTGCTCCTGACGAGCTGGCTGTCGCCCTGCGTGGTTGACTCTGTCGTCGGTATGTGAATGTGTGCATGAATGATTATAAGTCACTTTGGATAAAAGTATCTTAATCAACAGCTTCGAAACAGATTATTGGCAGGTTATTTTCTATATTTTTTCTCAACATTCAAAAGTTTGCCAATGACATACCAATTTTGCTGTTGTATCATTAATAAATGCAAGTTTTTTTTATTGAAAACAGAAGCTTATTTTATTGCAAACCAAACGGCGGTTGAGGCATTCCCACGGTTTCCCCTCAGAAGCCTTCTTGAACGCAGCCGTAGCCTCCAGTATTACGGACTCTGAAAACCAACATTAGGCCCCTGCAGCGTGTGTGTCCTTCCCGCCGCACACAGGTGTGACCGGCTGTGAGTGACAGATGTGGCGGCATGTCGCGACACAGGGCCCGTCGCAGGCGGCCAATCAAATGTGACAGCCCGCCCCGGGGGGGGGGGGGGTTGAGGGAGGAGGGAGGGGGGGGGTTGTGAGTGGGATGCGTCCATGGGGCACACAACCTCTGACCCCCGCATGTCAGAACCAGAGGAATCCTCCGAACAATGGAGTGACGGGCTTTAAAAGACACAACAGAAGGGGGGTAGGGGGGAGATTCGAGTGGAAGGTTAAAAGGAAACAAAAAAAGGGGGGATAGCGTGGGGTTCCTCTGGCCAGTTCCCCTTGATCCAGCTGTGACGCAGTATCTCAGTGTCCATCTCGCTGACACTAATGCGGGCCTAATGAGCCCAGTGGATAATGCAGGCTTAACCATGGGCCTGTGGGGGAGGGGCTGGGGAGGGGGGGGACAATGGTTTACAGGAGGAGGGAGGGGGGCCGGGGGGACAATGGTTCATGGGGAGGGGCGCCACCCCTGAAGGGTCGGTTGCACCGTCCCAACATGCGTAGGTTGAGATGAGGTAGAGGTCTGGTGCTTTGTGTCCATGGTGTCTGGTGTGTATCTATGTTGCGTGTGTGTCTGTGTGGTGCGGTGTGTATCCACGCAAGTGCACGTGTATCTGTTAGCTGTGTGCGTTCTTTTGTTATTGTCTGTGCCTGTGTAGATGAAAGTTTGGCCATTCCCGTGTATCCATGTGAGTGTGCGTGTGCATCTGTGTGCATCTGTGTGTGTGTGTGTGTGTGTACGTGCTTGCGGGCGTGCGTGCGTGCGTGCGTGCGTGCGTGCGTGCGTGCGTGCGTGCGTGCGTGCGTGTGTGTGCATATGCACGTCCACAGCCACTCTGTGCATAGACATACGTCTCCATAAAGCTAGTCTCACAAATCAGACTTCAGATTAGGGTAAGAGGTCGGATGGCAGACCAGCTCCCATCTGGGTGAGCAAGGCGCTTGACTTTCTCTCGCCTCATCCTCGTTTCAACCAATCACGTCGCTGAAGGCGAGGAACGGTCTTTAAATGTAAAAACACAGAAAAACACATATTAAAATCCCCTTTTGAAGTCTTCATCCATCCCCGGTGGTTGTGGCGGAGTTCCCCTGGAGCTCTGCTATAGTACGCTATCTGCTATCTGCTATAGTAAGACTGCTGTGACTGAGATTACCATAAAGCTGACTCCACAGACCCAAGGTCGAGGCCTGCGTCCCTCCCCAGCCCTGGTGAACCTCACCGCCCGCCCGGCGACGGGCTGGGGACATTGGGTCATGGTGATGTGGGGGTGGGGGGCTTTCACCTGTCTATTGGGACCTCTGTGTACCTTGAACAAACTCATTGCTCAGCCCTGGAATCCGCTCTCTCCCTATACACACACAAGCACATGCACACACACACACACACACACACACACACAGACATGCACACACGCACACACACACACAGACACACCCTGGTG
>NC_044068.1:19025557-19035557 GCF_902167405.1 Gadus morhua
TAAGAGCTCAAGCCCTTGTTGACCAGCTTGTTAGTGTTACTTCACCAGGGTGTTAACGAAGAACAACAGAATCTCTGGGATGATCAACTAAAATGAAGAATGTTATCAGTTGAAGCACTAGCGGTTATAGGAGAAGTGTTGATTGTGTCTATTCGTTGAAAGTCTTCTTGTATGTGCAAATGGCGTGGTGTTTATCAGACACGCACGCGTCAAACTGAGCCATAAGTCAAAGTGACGACAAGAAGTTACCACAGAAACATTCCAGTGGGTGGTCGACCTGTTCTCACTTCCTGGTCAGAGTAAGTATTCAGGAGACACCAATCAGACGACATAATAGCAATGAGATTGCAGGTTGGATCAGCATACACAATGAAGATTGAGAGTGGTTAGCCAGTGAGTGTCCCCAGTCCCTCGAAGACAGGAGTCATACTGGGAAAGAGCAAGTCAAATAGTCAAAGTCAGCTTTAATGTAAATTACTTCACATGTACACATACAAAGCAATCGAGAAGACGTTTCTCACCATACCACGTTGAACAGATAAAGTGCAGATGCACAACAGATAAGACAACACTAAAAGTAAACAATAGATAAGACAACACTAAAAGTAAACATTGAAGTGCACAAGAGATAAAGACAATACTAATATTAAAAAGATAGACAATAAGGTAATAAAATCTAAGAGAAGCAGCATAAGTTTCTTGCCATGTGGCTGAGGTTGACTGGTAACCGGAAGGTTGCTAGGTTGAACCCCGGCTCCTCCTAGCTGGGGATCGAGAGTGTCGAGGTGTCCCTGAGCAAGACACCTCACCCTGTCTGCTCCTGACGAGCTGGCTGCTGTCGCCTTACATGGTTGACTCTGCCGTCGGTGTGTGCATGTGTGCATGATTGGGTGAATGTTAGGCTATACTGTAAAGTGCTTTGAGTCCCCACTGGTTAGAAAGCGCTATATAAATGAAGTCCATATACTGTATATATATATATATATATATATATATGCACTTAACCAGTTATTTTTGGTTCACCTCGGTTTCATATTCAAAATTACAATTGAGTGTATGAATAACAATTCTCAAGGCAGATCAATGCACTTAATGAATAGGGTTAGCATTAGGGTTGATTTTTGTTTTCCGGTCCTTCATACCATCAAAACCCTCTCAACCAGCTCAAGAAATAAGTTGTTAATCCCAATGAATATACTGTGAATGTTCGTGTGTTCCTCAGTGCGTTGTCATGGTGACCCATTGAACATTAAACATAAAAAACACTCCTTAAGCCATTCCTTAAAAGCTGAGAAGTATAACCTTAAAAAAAACACATCTCTTTCATGGTTTGATTCTCAAAAAGTAAAACCAACTTTTGTATTGAATCAATACTTTTTTCTCTATTGGTGTGTGCAGAACACACCAATCAAGGTCACACCTCAGGTGTGGAACGCCAACACGACTCAGATGCAAGCGAGAGAGAGATAGAAAAGAGATTAATAAAAAACACAAAATAAATGTTCAGGACGGCAGGGCCGACGAAGGCTACAGCTACGCCAAATAGAAGTGATCGCTGGCAGAAAGGAAGATAAGTAATTATAGCACCACTGTGTATTAAAAATGTGTTCTGTCTGTATGTAATAACATTCAATAAACCACTGCACAATTGTACATTAGTAATTAGGACATATGCTCGAGAATTGGTTCTGAAAGTGACGTTAATTCGTGGCTGTGCCATACATTCACAAACTTTATATTTAGCCAGGCCAAATGTGCATAGGTATCGAGCAGAACTTTTGCTTGAAAAATTCCCCTGACGCCAGGGCCATTCCCTCCACACATTCAATTTGAATCACCAAAGCCAAATCTAGGCAGAGGTAATGAGTCAGACTTTGCTTGAAAGAATATTAAAAAAAGTGTATTGTGTATCTCATTCCCAACACATATTTGTGGGCGTGAGAAACAAACAGGCCACCTTAACACAACCATTTCTATCTAGTTGGTCCTTTTTATATTTCTTATCAAAATGCTTCCTGTTTCCTGGACCAGAGTGAAGGCAGCAGGCGGAACGTGGACCCAGCCCCCAGTAAACAGGCCTCAACCCCCCAGCCTACCCGGGCCCCTTCAGAAAGGTCTTCCTGGGTGTATCTCAATGAACACCACACTCTACAACCAGTGTATCTAATTAGACTCCATTAACAGCCCTAGGACATTGTTAAATCATTCTACATTTAATCATCATATACCATCGTTCATTAATCATCCTGGAGAAACTATTAATTAACGTTCTTTTTGGATGGTCAATTAAGACAACCTGGTTAATGAAGTACTTGTGCAAAGTCAGTTGGTCTCTTTCAAAGCAGGACTCCCTCTGTCTCTGAGGGACTGTGGACATTTTAATGGGCAGTAGCAACACTCAAAAGAATCAGTAACACATCTGTTGGACTGGAACCACACATATGTTCTCAACTCTTATTCATGTTTTTTGAGAGTACACTGAATTATTTGGGGGTTATGGGTAATGTAGTGTTGTATAATAGCGTGACAAATCTAAGCGCACCGAGGCTTGTGCGTGATTTAGTCCAGGGTTCAGAATTTGGTTTGCTGACCCGTTTGTACCCTTTAATATGACCTTGGGGGAGGAATAGAGAGAGCGAGAGAGCGAGAGAGAGAGAAAGAGAGAGAGACCGAGACCGACCTTCCACCTCCATCAACCCTAACCCCTGAGGCTTCCAGAGGGAGCTGGTGGGTTCTTAGAGGCTGGTAACATACATTTTACCTACATCTATCATGGAAAGTTTCCATGCGTGTACCCAAAAAGTCCAGCCTCTTTACCACCCTCGCTGTATCAGGACAACACTCCCCTGAACACTCACGTTTAAACAGTTAGAGCTGTACCCATTGGCAAAACTAACCGTCACAGCGTGTGTCAAACGTCCCACATCAAGGGAAGCGAGCATCAATAACTAGCCTCAATTTGCCTCCGCATCAAAAACCCTGCTAATCCATGTTTATTTTGAGAGGGACAGAGAGACACACACACACACACGCATTTGGCTGTGTGAGCTGTAACCTTGGGGGGGCGGTGATGGGTTGTGATTCCATTACAGAAGTGATCGATGGGCTCCATTCTGCTGCGTCAGCCGGGCCGCGGCTGGCCTATCGATTCCAGGTAGGATCAACAAGAAGTGCTGACCGCCCTCCGCTGAGCTCCGTCTGGGAAGGATAACGACCGTCTGAGGTGGAGAGACAGAGGGACAGAGAGTGAGAGACAGACAGACAGACAGACAGACAGACAGAGAGAGAGCGAGTCAATATAAAAGGGTAATCAGACACGGTAGACTGTAAGCTAACACCGCTATGACCATTCTTGTAAAGGGAGTCCACCGCATGTCATCAAAAAGCATTGGGCACTGCTGCAGCTAATGTGTTGTTTGTCACACGGCCATTACACTAAGGGGACCCGAATTCTGAAATGAGAAACAAGGAGATTTGTAGTTGGTGTAATGGGGCGTGAGGTTGGACCCAAGAACAGCACAGACCGAGACCAGCGTTGGAACAGTTCAACAGTTTTATTGACCAAAACGGGAAACCAAGCTTACTGGAGACAGACAAGGGGCGAGCAGGCAGAGGGGTCAGGGACAGAAGGCGGTTCAGGATACCAGGGCAGGAACGACGAGGACAGGTCAGGGACAAGCAGGGTGGAAGCCAAGGAAGCAATCCAGGAAATAGTACTAGAGAGCTTTGCATGCTGCTAAGACAATCTGGAGTGGAAGGAGTGGGTTTAAATAACCACCTTCACCTTCACACAGGTGAAGGTGGTTGCACTGATGAGGTGGGAGTGGCAGGCAGGTGATCCGGAAAAGTACTGGCAGGGCTGGCAATGGGATGGAAAGCCAGGAGCGGATTATGACAGTACAGCGCTGGCAGTAGAGCTCAACCGTTTCATCAGGACACTCAGGAAACTGCCGGGAAAGTGCATCTGGTTTAATGTTACGAGACCCAGGTCGATAGGAAAGTGTGAAGTTGAACCTGTCAAAGAACAGTGACCAGCCGGCCTGTCTGGAATTCAGTCTCTTGGCAGATCAAATATATTCTAGGTTGCGATGATCAGTCCACACAATGAATGGCACCTTGGCTTCCTCTAGCCAGTGGCGCCACTCCTCAATGGCCAGTTTCACCGCCAGAAGCTCCCTGTTACCAAGATCGTAGTTCCTCTCCGTGGGAGTTAGGCGGCGGGAGAAAAAGGCGCAGGGGTGGATCTTCTGGTCGACGGTGGAGCGCTGAGTCAGAACCGCCCCCACCCCCACGCCGGATGCGTCCACCTCCACAATGAACTGACGCTCAGGTTCGGGGATCTGGAGGATGGGAGCAGTTGAGAAGCGAGTCTTGAGGGTGTCGAAGGCGCCTTGCACTTCGTCAGTCCAGCGGAAGGATGTCTTGGATAAGGTGAGGGCCGAGAGGGGAGAGGCAATGGAGCTGAAACCTCTGATGAAACGCCGGTAGAAATTGGCAAACCACAGGAAACGCTGCAGTTGCTTGCGTGTTCCCGGGACTGGCCAGGAGGTCACTGCTGAGACCTTAGCTGGATCCATCAGCAAGCAGTCTTTGGCAATGATGTATTAGAAAGGAGGAGACTGAGGGTTCATGAATTCCCATTTCTCTGCCTTAACATACAGGGAACTGTCCAGGAGGCGGCGGAGGACAGATCTGACATGAGTAACATGCTCCTCCTGGTTACGAGAACACGGCACTGCTCTTATTGGCTGAATCGATAAGAACGTTTTAGACTCAATCTATATAAGGTTGCGGGGAGACAAAGCTCTGTTCGTTTGTACATTTTATTTACGTGACCATATTTTTGCTCTCTTGTTTTAGGAATCAGTTCTCGTCGTTCACCTTCGGGATTCGTTCGTTCTGACTGAATCGTTCGCGACCGACCCATCCCTAATAGCTAGGTCACCTCACATCAGATGGACCTTAGACCAATTCCAAACCGTCTCAAAATGGACATTCATTAGCATCTATTTATAGATTTCTTAAATTAAATTTTCTACCAACGGGGGTGTTTCCGTGGGACAGCGGCAATAGGGGACAGGTGGGGACGGTCCCAGTAAAAAAGCTCAACTGCTCAACCTCATTACATTAAACACATACAAAAAAGAACATAATTTGACCAATGTATATTTTAAAGCACCTGTGAGCCTGTGTCTCATTCCTTTCCCCCGGCTACGTTGTGTGTGTAGAGATGATCCTGGGGGTGAAGGGTTCTTCAAGCCAGTAATAGCTACGGTTTGTGAATCACAGCTCTCTATAATCTCCTGTCTCCCCACTTGTCATTCTCCTCATCATCCTTCCTCTCCTCCTCCCCCCTCTGTCTCCTCATCCTCCCCCACCCCCCAGTCTCCTCCCCCCTCCCCACCCCCCGCCCAGTCTCCCCCTTCTCCCGCGCTCTCGACAGTTGGCGCGACAGCTTAGCGTGCGACAGGCACCCTGAGACAGCTTAGAGGCGCGTAATGAGGGATTTCCAATCAACTAATTTACAGTGCAATCCCCTGGACCCACGCAGACCTCTGCCCTGACCTGGCAAAGCTCTTGATGCATCCTTCTTGACCCGTGGCTAAACGCGCAACAGTGGCGACAATGCAGCCAGCTAGCTACCTAGTGAGGGCACGTGTTAGAGTAGCAGCACTCAAATGTTGTTTTCTTGTTATTATGTGTTCTCATCACTTAAAATGTTGATAATATTTATCAGTATTAGTTTAGCTTAGATGTCTACTTTTCTACACTGCAGACGCCACTTCCCCCTCAGTAAAACCGAAGCCGTGGAAGTCCAAGTCCATCTGTGCGTACTTGGACTTACACGCAGTGAGGAGGATGAGGCGGGCGGGGCACTTGGGGGGAGGTGGCTAGCGTATTAAGGTAGCGTCACAGACACCTTTACAGGGGGCATTAATTAATTAGGGAAGAAAAGGCACACCCCTGAAGCCGAGCGGGGGCGACTGGGAAAAGGTTGGATCGTGACAGGCAGGGTCAGAGAGGGGGGCAGAGGAGGGGGCATGGGGTAGGAAAGCTGGGGTCATGGCGGCGGTATTGTGCGGGGGTGGGGCTAATCCGACCAATGACCTGGTTTCACAATGTTACCTCTAAAGATTGTAGACCAGCTGAGTGAACACCCCCCTGCCCTTTTCCCCCACCTCCCCGTCTTGTCTGCCCCACCCTGACCCATTGCTAACCCCCCCCCCATCAGCTGAGTGATGTGACCCATCCCCTCCCTCCACTGCCAGCCTCTGGCTCTGAATCAGCTGACTGACGCTTCAACATTAGCCCCCTTCGCCAGGCCTGACAGCCGACCATCTACCGGCCGAGATCCCCCACACACCCCCCCCCACCACACACACACACGCGCACACACACACACACACACACACACGAGTCACACCGATTGCTGCTCACGTTATGGTGTTGGGGTGGTGTGGGGGTGGGGATGGTGATGGTGGTTGTGGGAGTGGTAGTGGTGGTAGAGATGCAGGTGGTTGTGATGCTGTTAGGGTGGTGGTGGTGGTGGTGGTGGTGGTGGTGGTGGTGGTGGTGGTGGTGATGGTAGTGGTAGTCGTAGTAGTAGTTATAGTGGTGGTGCTGGTAGTAGTGATAGTGGTGGTAGTGGTAGTAGTAGTGGCGGTGGTGGTGGTGTTAGTAGTGGTAGTGGTGTGGAAGTAGTGGTGGCGTGTTGGTGGGTCAGCTAGTTATCCCCTGGAGCGCGTCCAGATCTAGAGATCAGGAGCGTCCGCTTGGCGGGATTCCCCCGGGCGACCCTGGCACGTGCAGACACATTCTCCAAGAGAAGGCGGGATTAGAGGGAGGGGATCTAGGTTAAGGACAGCACACCGTCCATCTGTTGTATTTTTGGTTTGTTTGTTGTTGTGTCTTTTTCTGCCCCCTGCATGGGCGAGAACAAGCCCTCCCCCTTTGTTTAATGACATGTCCTCAACCCTGTGCTGTACATACAGCACAGGGAAGTCTGGGGAGTGATGACATTAGCTTAAAAATAATGCAATCATAATAATGTCTGGTAATGTGCGAGCAGCGGAGGGTAGGAACTCACCCTGACTGCTCAAGACGAGCTGGCTGTGGCCTTACACGGCTGATACCGCCTTCGGTGTGTGCATATTTGCATGAATGGGTGAGTGTTAGGCAATATTGTGCAGCGCATGAGTGGCCACTTGTTAGAAAAGCGCTATAGAAGTGCATTCCATTTACAATTTACCGTGTGTGGTGAAACCCACATACTTCAGACTTACGGAAAACATGACTACAGCAATGTCCATGCTCCACACCACCTAGGAGGGCACCACACGCCACCTAGGTGGGCACCACACGCCACCTCGGTGGCTTTACTGGGCTCCTCCACACCAAGGCCACAGGGTGGTGGTGTTTATACAGAGCAGAAGGTCTCACACTTTGCCATGCAGGAGATCTGTCTGATGCCGGGATTCCACCGGACGCGTTACGGCCGCGTTACGGTTGCGGCACGGAACGGCTGCGACTCTGCCCTGTTTGCATTTCCACCGGGCGCGTTACGGCAGCGCAACGCTGCCTTGCGAGCCAGCCGTATTCACGCGAGATCACGCGATAATCCTAAACCTAATGTACTCAACTTCCACTCCCAAAACTACTGCAATTAAATGCCAGGCTGTGTCCTTTCTGACATTTTCCTTATAAAAAGGACGATTTGGTACATAAATGACTTCATGTTGCTGAACTTCGACAATGAGTCTCTCATCGTCCATGTTGCCGACCCTCTGAGACCCCTTGATTGATTGACTGCTGACCTGGTGCCACCGGTCATGACGTCATAATGTTGATGTGAAGTTACATGAGCTGAGTATTGTGTTTAATTTGGAAAATTGACCGGATGCTCTATGGCTTTTACTTTTTCACTTCCTGCCCTGCTCGATCTGCTCTGTTGAAATTGACGCGGTTCAGTAGCGGCTCGCGGCAAAAATAGAAATGCTACGGAATTATAGCGCTGCGGCGCGGCACGCCGCTCCTGGGACGCTGCTGAAACGTTCCGCGGCGCGCCCGGTGGAAATGGTCTCATTGATTAGAGTGGAACCTATCTGCTGCGGGGACCGCGGCCAAGACGTGTCGCAGCCGTAACGCTGCCGTAACGCGTCCGGTGGAATCAGGACTTGAGTGTGTGTGCTGATGGCTGGTTTAACCTGTGCACACGGATTGCTCAATGTGCAACAGGTGTGCAGCCTCATCCAGCCCAAGAGCCCACTCAGTCGGACTCGGCCAGGTGAGGCGGCTTGAACCAGCCATCATCCACCACCACTAAACAATCACATAATTGGAACTTCAATCCAATAACCTCAAATAATTATTTAGCTTTTACACTTTTTCAACGTAATTCACGATTCCAATTCTTCGAGGTAACTCACTAAGTCACTATCACTCTCTTTGCTTTTGTCATTCTTTTAATGATTTTGAACCGCACATTCATTCACTTCCTCTCCTGTTTTCTTTTCATCTTCCCGGTCTTTCTTTCTTTCTTTCTCTCCCCCTCCTCGACCCCAGTCTTTATCTGTGCTCTGTGTATCTCAGTCTACTCCGGTTTCCCAGGCTCGCAAAGCTGATAACACAGCTTAGTGATTTCCACACTGACAGATGTAAACGTACACACACACACACACACACACACACACACACACACACACACATACACACACACACACACACACACACACACTCAATCGGACACTCGGACGAACGCACATGAACATACAAACACACAAACCCTCGGACAAACACAAACAGACACACGCAAATGCTGAGAAACACACAAACACACTTAGCCCTGACCCTTCCTCTCTTCACACACTGCCCTAATAATGACAGATTGACAGCAAGAGAGAGACAGAGACCCCTCTTTACAAGGACAACAAGACCCTTCCCTTTGTAACACACACACACACAAACACATACACACACACGCACGCACACACGCACGCACACACACACACACACACACACACACACACACACACACACACACACACACACACACACACACACACACACACAATCACAACCAGGCACAGACACACCAAGTTAATGCTGTATCAGTTGTGCAAATGTGCAAACTGATGGAGATAAAAACAAGTCTTGCAACTTGTTTGCATCATCTTGACCTTTTGGGGAGGGGGTGAGGTATGCTGGGAGGGTGCTGTCTGATTGGGGTGAGCCAGGGGGACAGATGTCCAGGGACCAGGGTGTGTTTTGAGTGGGTCGCACACAGCATTACCACTAGTGTATGCGTAGCATGAGACATGGACATAGAAGCACATAGAATAAGGGATTGATGGAATGCTCTGGGAGGCACTCTGACACTACGGCTGTCTGCTCCAGCTCCTCCACAGGGCTCCTTTACACAAGGCTCATAAAACATCAGCTAGCTGGAGTATATTTTGGGATGGAACTTGTGACCCTGTAGTTAAGAGACACTGCAGCGCTTATGTTACAACCCCCCCCCCTCCCCCCCCCCTTATGCAGTCCTGCAGCCCTACTGCTTAGAGGTATGGCCAGGGTGTACACTGGCATAAGATTCATTGCTCTGGGTGATTCCATTGGGGGTCAGCCATGGGAACTCCATAGTAACAGATGAACAAAGTGTGTGTTTGTTACGAGTTGCAGCATCTGAGTTGATGGCCATAACACATGTGTGAAAATAACATGTTGATATCACCACATGTGATGGGTTTTTTCGCTGCCAATACCAACTGAAATTTGTGTTTTAATTACAGTTAAGAGTGTTAAAGTAACCTTCATTCCTGTGTGTTTGGTATGTTAGAGCGGGTCTGCTTGTGTGTGTCAGTGTGTGGGTATGAGTTTGTGTGTGTGTGTGTGTATGTGTGTGTGTGTGTGTGTGTGTGTGTGTGTGTGTGTGTGTGTGTGTGTGTGTGTGTGTGTGTGTGTGCGTGCGTGCGTGCGTGTGAGCGTGCGTGCGTGTGTGTAT
>NC_044068.1:19040557-19045557 GCF_902167405.1 Gadus morhua
TGGTGGTGGTGGGGAGGGTGTTCAACCGTCTGAGCTTACCGCCATACCGACTTTGATGTCCTGTATCGCTACGCTTGCGACGGCGATCACATTGTGGTGGCGGTGGCAATGTGATCAGCTTCTCTGCGTTTGCCTGGTGCATATTAACAGCGCGTCATTTCAGTGTTCTCTGTGGGAATCCAGTCATTTAAACAGCCCTCTGTTGGGCTTTTTGAGGGCATGATTGGTTTTAGGACATGATATTATATGATAAACCGTTTCCCTCCCATTGGGAAATACATCCAACTTGAAAAAGGGCAAGAGAGACGCCAAACAAGCCTCTATTAGTAGTGACTACGTCTCAACACAGAAGTCCTGCCCTCGTTTATGTCGGGAGACGTCAAAGTCCTCACCTCCGCGGGTGACATGTCCCCTCTTTGAGGCAGAGCTTCCCGTCCACCCTGGGCTACAGTATTTCCTCCCCGTCAGGTGACATATTTCTCATGCTGTCATAGTTCTTTTCAGTTCCACTCTGCCTAGCAGCGGCGGGAGCATGCTCGCTCATTTCCATATACCGCTCACCAGGGAATTGTAATTAAATTTCATAATTGCTAAGGGGATCCCAATCTCGGCGCTCTGACTGAAACAATAGGGAAAGTAGGCTAGGCTCCGCGTCGGAGGAGGTCTGCAGCGTGTACACACATGTTGGCTTACCTCAGGGTGCTGACGCTTTGGGTGTGTGTGTTTGGCTGCGTGTGCGCGTGAATTCAAACATGCCTAGCCGTCCGTGTGCAGGTCCAAGCCGTCGTGTGAGGAGCGCACCGTTCCCCGAGGTGCTGTGAATAGTAGAACCTACGACTCTATTGCTTTTCCTTGCGCTCCAGCACTCCCTCTCCTTTATCCCTGATCTCTTCCTCTTCTCCTTCCTCTACCTCCACTTCCTCTCCCCCGCCCTCTCTTTCTCCGGCCCATAAAGTCATTGACCTTGGGGAGTTCCCCTACTTGAAGCATATCCCTGGTGTTTCATTGGATCCCATTGTGTGTACACATAGGGGTCAGAGGTCACAGTGAGAGGGTCACACCGCAGTGGACGGCGCCCAGACGGCACACACACACGGGAGTCCAGGGTGGGCGGGTGGGGGCTGAGGGGCTGTTTTATTGGGGACCCCTGGATTGTTTAAAAGGACTAATGCCTAAATGAGAAACCAATTGTTATTGAATCTGGTGGCCTCACAGATGCCGACATCACGTTAAAAGACAACAACGATCACAGTCTGGTGGGTTGACGTGCAGACGTAGGCCCACGGTGACCTACGACCTACGGTGACCTACGACCTACGGTGAACTACGACAGCAGAAAAAAGCGCACATAGGAGCACACAAAAACGCTAGCTGCCTTTAATTGTTCGGAAATATACATATACTTTATCTATTTTACAAAAAAATAAATATTGAAATTGTGATTTCCTGTCTATTTGCCTCTATAGCCCCTGTGTTCCAACATATTTCAGTATATTTTCCAGATGTTTTTCGACAGACACATTTTTTAACACATATTAAGGCTATTGTAGCTAGCAACCAGGTAGCGTTAAGGCGTTGGACATTCACAACGCCCCCCCCCACCCCACCCCACCCCCTCCTGCCCCTCTCTCTGGTCTTTCTATTACACACACACAAACATTACACACACACATTCGCACATGCACAAAAACACAGACACACACACACACACACACGAACACACACACACACAAAGGCATTCTCACACACACAAACAAACACACACACACAAAGGCATACACACACACATAGACAAAGACACACACAGATACACACACACACAGGCATACTCACTTGCACAGACACAGACACATACACGGACATACACACACACACACACACACACACACAAAGGCATACGGACACACGCACATAGACGGACACACACAGGCATATGCACATGCACAGACACACACAAAGGCATACGTACACACACAAACACACACACACACACACAAAGCATACGCACAGACACACACACACACACACACACACACAGAACCACACACAGACCCACACACATGTGTCCCCGGGCGCGGTGCAGCTGTGTGTGTTGCATAGTTGTATCATAGAGAGGAAGTGGAATGTCCTTCTGGCCCAGTGGGGGGGGGGAGTTCTGCGATGTTTCCCTGCATTGAAGTACCGAGAAACAGGGAAGTGACATAATCCACCTCTGGACACCCGCCATACACCCCCACCAACACACACACACTTCCATCCTGCACCACTGTCCACCACCACGCGAAAGGCCACCACTGTATAATATCAGTGTGTGTGTGTCTGTGTGTGTGTGTGTGTGTGTGTGTGTGTGTGTGTGTGTGTGTGTGTGTGTGTGTGTGTGTGTGTGTGTGTGTGTGTGTGTGTGTGTGTGTGTGTGCAGCCATCGTGTGTGAGTGTGCCCACTGCCTGTGCCCGTCTCCGATGCGGGCGGGGCAGAGTGTGGCGGTCGTGCTGTTACATAATTGGGGGACGGATGATTATGGGGATGAGGGGGAAACGCGGGGATGGAGGTGGAGGGGGAAAATGTACCCCCTAGAGACTCGTGATGCATTCCAGTGCACCTAAACCCACCTCCTCCTGGCATCCCCGCAGATAAAACTCCCACCGCTCTCTCTTCCTCTCTCTCTCTCTCTCTCCTCCCCTACTCTCCCCCCTCTCCCCCCCGCTCTCGCTCTCTCTCTCTCCCCCCCTCTCTCTCTCCCCCCCCCTCTCTCTCTCTCTCTCTCTCTCTCTCTCTCTCTCTCTCTCTCTCTCTCTCTCTCTCTCTCTCTCTCTCTCTCCCCCCCCCCTCTCTCTCTCTCTCTCTCTCTCTCTCTCTCTCTCTCTCCCCCCCCCCCCCTCTCTCTCTCTCTCTCTCTCTCTCTCTCTCTCTCTCTCTCTCTCTCTCTCTCTCTCTCTCTCTCTCTCTCTCTCTCTCTCTCTCTCTCTCTCTCTCTCTCTCTCCCCCCCCCCTCTCTCTCTCTCTCTCTCTCTCTCTCTCTCTCTCTCTCTCTCTCTCTCTCTCTCTCTCTCTCTCTCTCTCTCTCTCTCTCTCTCTCTCTCTCTCTCTCTCTCTCCACCCTCCCGCGCCTCACTAGCCCCGCCCGCACCCCGATTCGCCTCACCCCGCCCTCCCCCCTCCGGGCCAGCACGCGACAGGTGCCGTCTGGAGAGAGCCGCCCTCCGCCCTCCTCTCCTCCTTCCTCCTCCACCTCCACCACCCCAACCCCAACCCCCACCCCCTCATCTCCCTCTGGAGCACTTCGCTGGCTGCCTGCACCACACCCCGTCACGCCCCTCCCCCCTCCAGTCACATACCGCTACGCAATCCCCTCGGGGGGCCAGGAGCCTACACGTATCGTCACATCCATACAGTAATGTATATAGGTCGGTGTGGTACGGCAGGGCCGCGGGGCTGGAGCCAGACAAAGGAAATGCATATGCATCACAAGCAGCGCAGCCTTCCACACCTTCCCCGCCGGCCCGTACGGGCTCTGTCTCTGGCCAGCTGTTCCTCAGCAGGTCACCTGCGCTCTGCAACGCAGATATTTATATTACATTTATTTGACTGACACATAACCTCAAGGAGGGTCCTCTGCACATGTACCCCGTCATAGTGTCGTGTCTCTACACAGCTTCCCCCATTCCTGTCTTGTTTCATTCTGCGACGCACAGAGCTGCATTGTCTTTCCGCCGATTCGTCTGTCTTTCCTTCCTTCTTATTTTCTTTCATTATTTCTCTCAGTCTGGCTTACAGTACACCCCCCTCTCTCTCCTTGTCTATTTCTGTATCTCTCCCCTTCTCTCCCCTGGTTCTCTGTAGCAGTGTATAGATGAATTACATCCTGCTCCTCACCACATTCAATTCTCCCACCCTTCTTCTTTGTCCTCTTTTTTCCGCAGTCTCTCTCCTTCTCTCCCCCCTCCCCTCCCTCCATCCTTCCTCCTCCTCCTCCGTATCTGGCTCTCTCTTCCTCCGCAGGTCTACAAGCGCTAGCCTGTGCCAGCCCGTTGTGGCGGGAAAGAGAGCGAGGGAGAGAGAGAGGTAGAGTGAGGAAGTGAGAGAGGGAGAGAGAGAGGTAGAGCGCGGAAGTGAGAGAGGGAGAAAGAGAGGTAGAGCGCGGAAGTGAGAGAGGGAGAGAGAGGTGGAGCGCGCAAGAGAGAGAAAGGAGGAAAGAAAGAAAGAAAAAGAGAGGGAGGGTTAGGGAGAGAGAGATAGGTAGCCATTCGTTAGACACACTGTGTCAGCGAGGACAATGTGTCTGGCCTAATAAAACAACAATAAAAAAATAAAAATAACGCAGAAGGAAAAAAAAAAGAATGTATGAAGAGCTTCGCTGCCACCCTGAGGCCAGTGTGGGTATAACTCTGGCAGCGAGTGGGGGGGGGGTCATTGAGGGGAGACGCCAGGATGATGAAATACTGGCGGCTTTTCAGTAACGGCTCAGCCAGTGTCTGGTTTAGGAGTGGGCGGAGCCTGTCTGCCGTGAGCTCATCGCTGCTCGCCGCTCGCTACTCGCTCAATCAGCTATTATGCAAGAGAGACGGAGGAGAGAGGGGAAGGTGGAGCGAGGGAGACAGGTGGAGGGAGGCGTCGGGAGGGGGAGGGAGAGGGAGAGATGAGAGAGAGAGACAGAGAGCGGGAGCAATGCAGACGTGGTGAGGTTCAATGAGGATACCGCTGTAGGTGAACCAATGTGCTGAGAAACCTTCACTGCCTCGAATCGCATGCACGCACACATACATGCAGGTACACAAACACAAGTATGCAGGAATGCATGCACGCATACACACACACACACACACACAAACACACACACAAGCATGCACGCATGGATGCACGCACACTCACACACACAAAAGAACACAAGCAAGCACACAAATCGTTTCACCTCCTTTGTCTGTTTTTGTTGCGATTCGTAAAGATTGCATTACAATGAGCAGAAGAGAGATGTTTCCTCGCTTCCTTGTTTCCTTGCTGC
>NC_044068.1:19050557-19053057 GCF_902167405.1 Gadus morhua
CTGATACGGCAGCCAACCATGATGAAACAGACAAAGGGGGGGAGGATGATCCACTGCCTAGCCCGACTACAGTAACCCCCCCCCCCAGAGCTGGGCTATTAAAGTAATGAGTGCGAGAGCCAGCCCGACGTCATCCATCTATAGCATTAGTGAGCTCCACCAAGGTATAGGACAAAGAGAAGGGAGTGGTGTGAGCATTGAGAGAGAGAGAGAGAGAGAGAGAGAGAGAGAGAGAGAGAGAGAGAGAGAGAGAGAGAGAGAGAGAGAGAGAGAGAGAGAGAGAGAGAGAGAGAGAGAGAGAGAGAATATAATGGAAAGAAGGAGATGGAGAGAAAGGGAGAGATGGAGAAAAAAGAGTGAGGGCGAGAGAGAGATGATTGTAGAAAAGAGAGGAGGGGGGGGACTGTTGAGAGATCTAAGTGTAATAAAATGATTTATTTGAAATAGGAAAGAGGGGAGAAAAGAGGGTTGATGATGAGAGCTCCTGGCATGACGGGAAGAGAGGAATGAGAGCGAGAGTGAGAGAGAGGGGGAGAGAGAGAGAGAGAGAGAGAGAGAGAGAGAGAGAGAGAGAGAGAGAGAGAGAGAGAGAGAGAGAGAGAGAGAGAGAGAGAGAAAGAAAGAGAAAGACAGAAAGACAGTCAGACCGACAGACCGACAGAGAGAGAGACAGAGAGAGAGGGAGAGAGAGAGAGAGAGAGAGAGAGAGAGAGAGAGAGAGAGAGAGAGAGAGAGAGAGAGAGAGAGAGAGAGAGAGAGAGAGAGAGAGAGACATAGGAAAGCATCCATGTGAGAGAGTTGAGCCCGAGACAAAGAGGAGAGAGAATCCATCCTAATAGGCCCCTCCCCACAGCGCTGGGGTGTGCTGAGGTATCTGCAGAACACCTATTAGATAACAGCGGCATCAGCCCTACATACCCAGCATACTCCTGCTGTATGGACCAGCACACACACACACGCACGCACACTCTCTCTCCCCCTCTCATTGACTGACTCTCATGAAAACAATGAAACCACTTGCTATGCACGCATGCATTTCGTTATGTGTGTGTGTGTGTGTGTGTGTGTGTGTGTGTGTGTGTGTGTGTGTGTGTGTGTGTGTGTGTGTGTGTGTGTGTGTGTGTGTGTTTGTGTGTGCGCGTGTGTGTGTGTGTGTGTGTGTGTGTGTGCGCGTGTGTTTGTGTGCACGTGTGTGTGTGTGTGTGTGTGTGTGTGTGTGTGTGTGTGTGTGTGTGTGTGTGTGTGTGTGTGTGTGTGTGTGTGCGTGCGTGTGTGCGTGCGTGTGTGTGTATGTGTGTGTGTGTGAGTAAGAAACAAAAGGGCCCCAATTAACAAGTTCCACAGTCCTAATTGGTGTCATGGCTATCAGCCGCATAATCTGGTCCACACCGCTGGGGAACAGCAGAGGACGTTCCTCCTGAACGTCTCTCTGCTCTGAGGTTTGTGAAACACAGCACTGGGGTATGGCCATGGAACAGCCCGAACAGACGGGCGCTCTAAAAAGGAGAAGGTAAAAATAGAAGGAATGGGCTGTTGCGGTCTCATGTCGGTGTAAACAGGCGGTTAAATGACTTTATTGATCGTAACGTCTTCATGCGCTCTTAATAGTGCACACAACCTTCAGTCTAGATAGGACCCCCCCCCCCCTGGCGTTGGCAGCAGTCAGGCACCGGGGAGGGGTCCAGACACCGCTGTGGCGCAGTAGTAGTGTGAGGAACGCCTCAAAACATACAGGCTCTTCTATTTTGGACAGGCGTGACAGGAGGCAACCCCAGAGCCTGTGAAAGGGGAGGGGGGGGGGTCCGGGGCGCGACCACCCCTCAAGACGGACAACTGCTGCCGCTGACACTCAGAGGTCCACACAGGAATTCACTGTGACAGAGGAAACAGCCTCTCCGCAGGTGGACCCCATAAAGAGAGGGAGAGAGGGAGAGAGAGAGAGAGAGAGAGAGAGAGAGAGAGAGAGAGAGAGAGAGAGAGAGAGAGAGAGAGAGAGAGAGAGAGAGAGAGAGAGAGAGAGAGATAGAGGGAGAGACAGAGAGATAGAGAGATAGAGGGGGAGAGAGAGAGAGAGAGAGAGAGAGAGAGAGAGAGCGAGAGAGAGAGAAATACGACACACCCACATGGGCATAAACACACTAGTGAGTAGAGCCCAAAATGAGACACAGACCACGAGACACACTCACAAACAGAAACTTGAAACAACAAACAGATACACAGTCACACACAGGGAATACACATGTGATATCAATACAATGCAAGATATTTGAATGCACACGCACACACACACATGCAGACACGCACACACACACGTGCAGACTTGGCAGTGAACCCTGCCTAGGCTCACCTCCCTGTAACCTTGGTGGTGTGGATTCTAGGAAAACGCAGACCCCTCCCCCTCCCCCTCTCGCCTTTTGATCCTCCAAATGTTCTCACAGCCGCCCCCCCTCCCCCCCACCCCCCCCCCCACCACCACCACCACCACCACCACCCCCACGGC